>NC_134183.1:10523068-10525568 GCF_964188355.1 Buteo buteo | reverse complement strand
TACTCCATAAAGCACATTCTCCAAATGGCATTTTTTTTTAGGTTGGTTAAAAATGCAAAAGTTTGCCTCCTGCTTCATCTACTATTTAATGAATGCCTCTGGTTATGAAAAGCAACTTTTGACAGACCATCAGGTTATATTTCTGTCTCCATGGAGATACTTTGGACGGGAAGTGGCTGAGAAGACCTCTACCATCCCTTTCACATTATATTCACAAGCACAATCAACGAAACTCAAATGAATCCACCCCGGGTAACTTAGAGGAGTCACTAGCTATAGCTTTAATTTTCGCTTTTACTCTCTGGAATTAGGACTTGCCCTGCAGCTCTTGTTTGAGAGATTTGCAGGTGACCCAGGGTTAGATCTTCCCATATCAGTTAACAAATTTTCTCTTTACATATATACTGCTTTTCAAGCTAGTGATATTTTTTTTAATAGAAAAATACATATACCAACAAATCATACAGTTATGATTTTTAAGGGAGGCTTCACAGTAGAACATTTATTTTCCTAATCCAGGAAACTGTGGATTTTAAAAGTATATATAGCTTATTTTTAATCTTTACAAATTAAGCTCAACGTTTTATTGAACAGCTGAAACTACAAACATTGTCTCCTATTGACAAATGACCAATGCACAGTTGCTTTGTCTTTGCCCTGATATAAATGGAAGATGAATATGTAAGTGTACTGCATTTCCATGTGGTGTTCACCACCATGGGTTTTATTCTTCCTCTGGAATGAAAGTATGATCTTCAGACATACGTTACAAAGTCTGGCAAAATTGAATGGTTGTACTTCTGAAAGAAGTCAAAGCACCACAGCCAGGAAGACTGACCCACCTAACTTGTTCCTGACTTTCTCAACATCCCTCCCATCCCAATCTGTGGATTTTGCAAATGGCAAACTTCAATCACTGTCACAAACCAGAGGACAAAAAAAGAATAAAAATAATTTCAAGAAAATAAAAAAAGACAATTCACAACAAGCTTAATATTAAATATATTCTTACAATTATATTACGTTGGTTTTCCCAGAGGTCTACAAACAAATTTATATAAAGAGATTATTTCATCCACCATTGAACTGCAGCCACTTCTCACAGAAATCTGTTTACCAGAGTTTAGTAACACAATTCAACAAAGCGGGCATGAAAAACTACACACTGTTGAAATTATGGAGGGAGTGTGAGACGCCAACAATAAGTACTACACTGGAGTAGGACCAGGATGCTCATGATAACACGTTCCTCAGTCAGCAGGAATGTGGGACAAGCAACTCTTAGGAAAGACAGTATATTTAGCAAACTGCTGTTTAAGACCTTGTTTCAAGCATCACAAAAAGTGCAATAAGTAGAAGAAAGGGTGGTCAGCCAGAAACCAAATAAAGCAACAGGGTTTAGTTCTAACCAGTTCTTGCTTAATGTCACCCATGTTTATCAAGTTTAGTGAAATGACCACCGCGGTAATAGAGAGGAATACCAGGAGAACCTAGAGGACACTACAGAAGAGGAAAACCGATCACAACTGAGCAGGAATAATGTCATGATGCTACCCCTCTCCTCCGAAAAACCCCAAAGGACAAACACCACAGTGGGATGCCGAGGGAGGAGTACAGTCTGAAGACACACAAGGTCATCTTTTCTCCATGCAGCACCGGAGAGCTGTGCCTGAGCCTGTGCGCCCCCCCAGGGAGCTGTGGGCCAGCTGGAGAAAGTTCGAAGAAAAACCACAAGAACAGCCAGAAATCTAGAAAAGAGAGACTGAAAGAACAAGCACCTTCAGACTAAAGGCAGAGCAAGGATGACATAACCAACAACCCTCCTGCATCTCTCCTCCATGTTCGTTACGCACACAACTACCACTATACCCTGCAGTGAGGAAAACCTTTCCAATAATAAAGCAGAGGAACAAATCATCTAAGGAAACAAGAGCCTCTAATACCAGAAGCGTTGCTCTTCAACAGCAGATGAATATCCATCAGGATTGTCCCTCCTCATAAGCACACCACTGCAAGTCCCTTCCAGCCTGATAAGGAACAGGTAAAAATGACAGTTACTAAAACCTCTCACTGGAAGGCATCTAGAAAAATCCTGAGCTTTCTGCGAGAAGCTGCAAAATCAATTGTGATTGCTACAGATGACACAATTCTAGGGACATCTGAAAGGAAATAACCCAAAGCAACAAAAACTTGGGTATATGAGTGGAGTTTTCTAACTAAACTGAGGTGCTGAGCGGGTTGAGGCACCACTCTATGCAATGAGCATCCTCTCCTATGTCAATTCGACTGCCCACTGCAGGTACCACTGCACTCTCTCACAAATTAAACCCATGGTTCCACGGGGCTGGCAGAAGAGCAGCTGCTGTGGAAGGGAAACCCTTGCCTAGACCTCAAAATCATTCACTCTTATTCTGGCCTTTGGGGCTCCTCACTACATTGAGCAACCATCACCCAACCCAGGAGGATGAGATGGTCGTGTGTGCTGTGTGCTCCTACAGGT
>NC_134183.1:8522989-8597868 GCF_964188355.1 Buteo buteo | reverse complement strand
CAATTGCAACAGACCACAAGACATTTAGGAACAAGAACACCTAGATATTCTTGAGAAGAAATATTCCACAAGCCCCTACTTGTAAGTATAGAAGCAAGAAGAAACCTTATCTGGCAAACTGCTACTACTTATCTAATATTCCTTACATTGTTACTGTCATCACTTGTACACTGTGCTGCTCTTTAGTCCATTAACACTGCTCCAAAATTATCTTCCCTGCATGAATTGCGTGTTATTCATTCAGCTGTCTTGAACTAAGCAGAGCTTCCTTCATTGCTAGGCACAAAGTTGATGGGTGTGTTATAATCAGCTGAGGGAGATAAGTTTCCATCTGTGCTCAGTACAAACCATTATTAAAAGAAAAAGTAACGTACATAAAAAGGCATACACAAAAAGAAAGTGTCATTGGCTTGAAAGGTAAAGTGGAGATGCTGTAGACTTGTAATATTTATATCTAACACAACTCAGCATCTTTACAAAAACCATATAACTGACACTATGCCTGTACTGTAATATCTTTAAAGTATTGGTTTCAACACATTTCTTGCTAATAATCAGCAAAACTCATGCTAAGAGCAGATATGATAAACGGTCTCCTGTTATTTTAATTTAATTAGGCCCTCAGTGTTCACCTTGCTAAGAAAGGACTAAAAGCTACAATTCCGTAAGACAGCACAAGAAGTAATCCCATTGGAATGACCTAAGTGCCACAGAATGTTACTCTGGCTTTAAAGCAGTATAGTATCAAGTGCAGTAACCTTGTTAGGAATAAGGCATCTCCTAAACAAAAATATTATGTTATACACAAGGGAGTTTGCTAAACACCGTTTCTTTATCAAGATTTCATTCTCTCTTCAGCTTGTTGGATCATACTGTGTAGTTGCATTACTATGTTTTGGGCCATTATAGCCCACAGCTCTAGCTATAACTACTGCTTGTTGACCAGGCTTCCTATAAAAGGAACTGCATAACCTGTAGAGAATTTACTCTCACCATTCCTTGACAAAGGCAGCAGTTACTAATTCTACCATTTACAAAGGATAATCAAATATCAAAGAGATTTGCTCAAGGTCATGTAGTGACCAGTATCAGAGCCAATCCATTGAATTCTGAGTAACCTGCTCTAATTGCTGCAAATTCAACAGTGAGACTGGAGTACAGAAACTGAGTAGGAGCCATGGGACCAGGAGCTAACCACTTATCTATGAATGTTAGTACCCACCTGAATATAGAACTCCCACAACCAAAACAGCATCATTAGTTTACATTTGATGAAAGTGAGGATTGAAATAATGACCTATAAATCAGGGAGCTATTGAGAAAAAGACAATCTGAGGAAAAGCAGACAAAAGCACTGCATATTTTTCTTCTCCAACCTAACTTAAAGAATCAAACTCTAAGTAAAACTTCTTAAATAGTAAAATAGTATTTAATTTTTAAAACTGATCAATATATTATCTAAAATTAGCAATTTTATCCTCAGCTTTTTAAAATACAAAACTTCACAATTTAGCTAGGTACAGTTCATCCATTTACAGAAGAGAAGCAGCTTTCTCTGTTTCCGTCCTCCTACACTGAGCAAGCAAGAGGGAACAGAGGGAGATACTTCAAGAGACAGTGCAGTTGAGAGCTAAGGGCTGAGTCCTACAGACTACCTACTGCCTTCAGCTCTGCCAACACCTCCCACACTAGCACGGTTTTACAGGAATTATCAAAATTAATACTTTGGTTTTGAAAATCCTTCACAGAAGCTCTAGTTTAGCAGCCCTATATTTTAAACTATCTATTTTGGCCAGAAGCTCTCCATAGCTCAAATATCGATGAAAGACGAGAGAAGCAGCCCACGTACGTTCTACATGTGCAAAGGCACAGAAGGGTCCTCGGGGACAGCTGCCAGACTGCTGCATATCATTGCATTTGGTGGATTTGTAGATCTAAGGATGGGAAAAAAAAAAACAAAAAAACAAAAAAAACCAGACATGAATAGGAAAAAAAACAGTGACCGGCAGCCCAGGTACAAAAGTACTACGGAGAGACTCGACAGCAAGACAGGAACACAGATAAGAGGCACAAAGGCCAGCAGAGTTCAGGGTGACCATTTCAGTGCTTTGCTTCCAAGTAAGGAAAACCTGCTATAGTTATGGAAACACCAGAATATGCCCATCACAGCTAGAGCTCACCCAAAGATCAACCCATCACACATCAGCTCACCCAAAGGTCACCATTTGCCATAAAGTCCCTCAGTCTCACTGGAAGCTCCATGGATATTACAAATAGTAAAAAGTAGGAAACAGTTGACAGATGACAGCACAGAAAGTTACAGCCACGTTTGCAAGGAAAATAACAAACCATTGACAATGATTGTAGGAAATGGATTATTCCCCTTCCCCCCAGTTTGACAGGCGGTGACAATGGTTGCTTTGCCGATACAGGCTCAACAAAGCTTTTCAACACTGTAACATGAAGCAGACTAGGACAAGGTCTTAATTACAGTTTCTGTAAGGATATTGGAATGCTCTGGGCATGCTCACAACTAAAAGCTTTGTGGTTTTTAGCACCAGTTCACGGGTATCTATGGTTTAGTGCGTTCATCATTAACCAAGAATTTTTCCTCAAGGAAACAGATGCTGTATGCTTACCAGCAAACCCACATCATGCTTTCAAAAGGACTCCCATACATGAGACTGCTCTTACACTTGGGTTTTCCCCTACTTTTCTTACCTCCTCCCATACAGTCTACCTAATGAAAAGGGACCCCTGTAAAGCAGCTGATTTTCAGCTTACTTCCAACATGCAGTTTCTCTATAGCCTAGGACCACACTGCAAGCAGTCCACATACTCTCCCAGCTGGCACACTAATTTACTTCACAGGACTAGAATGCTTTTGCTTTTCTAGTCAGCTACCAAATGGAGTAAGCAGGTTACTGTACCTCTGGATGGAACTGCTGTTCTGTGCGAGTGTGGCAGTATTGGCATGAGTCTCCATTTTCACACTTACTGGGATCTCCCCACTCATCTCCATGTTTCACACTGGGACATGGCGAAGATCTGTGTAAATAAGGTGGCAGGAGAATGCATCAGACTCACAAACGTGCTTCAAGCTTTGCTTCCTCCATCAGGAGGCAGGTTTGGCTGCCCACCCTCAGCTGTACAATCTGTTTGGCTGGCTGCTGCTTCCCCAGCCCCCACCCTGCTGCTTTTGCATCTTCTTCCCCTTCCAATTTCCCAATGAAAGAAACATGGCTTAACTCTCCATCTGAAACCGAATACAACCTGAACCAACATAACTTAACAATATTAGCAGCTGACGTGATTAGTGTCAGAAATGCTGGGTCTGGTTTCTGTTTTGGAACTGTACATTCATAGAAAGTTAATAAGTTAATTGGCTAATCCTAAAACACATAATACCCTTACAGTGGTATGTTACTAGGGTTATAGTATGGCCATGTGGAAAAGGGGCTGAGTCAGGTCACTGGGGAAAAGGCAAGTCCATTTTCTTTCTCACAGCCAGGAACAGTTCTTTTTCCCAGTTCTGAATTTTTGTCGTGACCTACTTCCCTGGCTCTTCATGCTCTTAACCATTCCCTCAAACAACAGCAGAGGGAAGCAGACAGCAGCAGCAGCAGCCGCCTGCATGAAAGGTAGCCACATCAGCTGGGGGTGGGGAAAGCAACACAGAAGTGAGTGGAGATCCGGAGGGGAGAAGGTTTCACCTCTTCCCTTCCCAAAGGGCCCAGGCAGGGGCAGAAAGCACATAGCTGCTGCCTGAATACTGGCTTAGTGTTTCTGTTACTCCTGAAAGTGTTGGGATTAATGTTCCTTTGATTTTTATTTGTTTAAATATGGGACTTCGGTGCCAATTCAAAAATTTCTGTGAATGTTGGGGGTGGGGAAGGGAAGCAAGAACATCCACGGTATTTTCTCTCCTGGCTTTCTGGTCTGCTCTTATGTTTTTCAAAAAGGAACTAAGGAAAAGCCCCACTGAGACCACAACAAAAGCTCTGTTGTGTTGGAGGAAATGAGGGCCTATAACTTGGATGAAACGTGTTCAGGGAGACACTGCATGCCGAAAAATCCAGTGACAGCTGAGTGATGAGAACACCCTGGTGCCTCAAAAGCACAGTCTTTAGCAGTTGGTTAGGAATGCATGTCCAGCTACAGTACTGGTCACACTGTGCCTCACGATTCCCATCACCAGGCACACACAACAAGCAGCTTGATGATTCTGAATCCTTTACCATGAAAACACTGTTGTGTGAGTTTGTTTCTAGATGGGGATTAAAACTTTCTTTTGTTTTCTTTTTCCTGCACTGCTTTCTAAAGCAGGAGTTTATATGGTAAGGGCAAGCCAGACACAGGTTCTGTTTGCTATAAAAATCAGAGTTGTAACATGATTTAGCAACAGTCATTTATCAGAGTTCCTATATACAGGAAAACTCCTTGTTTAATTTGTTACCCTTCTCCTAGGCAGAAATAACAGTCCATCACATCTGTCAGTACAGGCCTTGGAGACACACTAAAAAGCTATCTAGTGGACAAAATCCTATATCCTTTGTTACACATTTCTACTACATCTCACCACTCAGCTGGGAAATACAATATCCAGGACTGCGGTACCTGTATTTGTGTTTTCTTGGGCTTCTTCTTCTGTCTTTGCTATTGTGGTAGTAGGGACAGGCATAACCCTGGCGACAGAGACGGGGGGGTTTCTTACATTGTTCTGTCTTGTAATTTCCCAACACATATGTTGTATCTGCAAAAGAAGCAACCAGTTAGTGTGAGATAGATCATGATCTATATTTACTATACAACAGCTTTTGACAGGAGCAGGCACTCCACAAACACCAGACTTTCCCAGCCCCACAGACCCTAAGCGACACTCACCTTGCCACCTTGGCTCCTCACTGAGTATTTTCTCTATCATAGCATGGCTGGCAGCAACTGCAGACTGACCCTCTATGCCACCTTCTGATGTAGTCTGACCATTCTGCAAAGCCTCCATTGCCTGAAGCTCCCTTTGTGGACAGAGTTAAATGAACATACAGACTGAGCAGATGAAGAGATAGATAAATGTACATAAAAACTGACATACTGGAGCGTGTTAACAACTCCTAAGCGGGTGCATTTCGTTCATGCATTTTTTTTGTCAGAACATCTTTAGTTGAACAGCAACTGCATTATTTTGAGGCCCTCCCCCGCAATCTGACTCCAAACCACAGCACAACTCATTTAAACTGTGGTCCCTTCCCCCATTTTCAGTATCCTTCGTGGAGATTTTACAGATTTGTCTTATTAGGAACGTATATATCATCACCCCAACCCTAAGCATTTCATGCTGAAGTAGTACTGTCCTTCAATCATCTGACTTTTCATTTGGGTACAGAAATTACCTTTTTCATTTACAGCCCCAACCTCTACTAACCTGATGTCATACACTGGAGAGCGTAGGTCATGGGGCCCATGAGCAAATGCGCAGTGGACTCCATTCTTCGTGCAGTTTCCCTTGGAGTCTGTCTCATGAATACAGATTCCAGTTTTGTAGTAGCGCAAGTGATACCTCCTCTCTGTGTCTCCAGTAGTTCTATGCAAGAAGGGACATCTAAGGTACAGAAGGAGGGGAAGAACAAAGTTTAGTCACACAGGTGACTCAACACTACCAGAAGACATATTGCCGATACAGGATGCTGCAGTTAACACCTTTGCTAACTCTGCCCCTTCTCTTATAGTGCACCTTCCAACACTACACAGAACCCCTAAACCTGTCGCTACTCAGTACATAATAGTTTCCCTCCCAAAAAGGGGACTGGATTATTAAGCCAGCAGCAGCTTATTATTCTAGTTTAGTGACTGCCAGGGATCTGGAAGAGAGCAAGGACACTGTCAAGGTGTTCTGATATACTAGCCATGATTGAAGGGACATCACATGGCACATACCGTTTCCTCAGCAGCCCATCTAGACTTCGTGCTGTTACTGTTTCCTGCTGATGTACTCCTACAGGGCTGTAACAGTCTATCTATAGCCAGATGCATCCTTTATGCAGAGCACAGGACAAGAAAGGAGAATTACAACACTACCATTTTAACTTATGTTTTGTTTCCCCTCTTAGACAGAAAAAGAATAATCTACACTGAGAACTAAAAAAAGAACAAAGATGGAACAGGTAAAGTTTAGATATTGCAGCATCAAGCTAAAAATCAGCAGAGTTCCGAGATGGCAACAGTTTTCATTCAGAGTTTGAGCGAGATATGAACCAGTGATCTAGAAGCCAAAGCCCCCACATATCCTATTTCCAGTCCCTTACAGTTCTTTTCTAACAATGAAGAAAGTATTGAAACTGACGCTTCAGGCTGGGGGATTATTCCATCCTGCTGTAGTCACAAGTTCTTTACTTAATCGGGTAATAAAAAAAAAAAAAAAAAAATTATTTTCCCGATAAATAGCATTTTTCTGTGTGTTTATACTGGCACCGTGAAAGGGAACTGAAATTCCATCTTTCTATAGCATCTCTATATAAAACACTCCCTATATTTGACCACAGTTTGGCTACACTATTTATTCTTCCATATCTGTCATGTGGCTAAAATGATATTACTGGGTTAACCCTTTAATTGCTGTTGTCTGCCACATGCACAGCAGAAACACTTGCATCTCTGCTCCAGTTAAACTTACCACAGTCACAGGGAGAGAAGACACAGTAAGACAAACTCTTCCTCATGTTGCCTTATTCTGGGTACCTGTCATTTCCCTACTGGCTTCTTAAAAGTTCAGGAAGACAAAAACTGGCAAGTAACTGATACAATTTAAAAAGCTGGGGATAGATAATTCAGGGGGCGGACTAGACGACAAAGCTCCTCCTCTTTCTTCAATCTGTTAAAAACTAAGCTACCCTGCTAGTGAGCAAGAGCTATTATTTGACAGGCAGGGACTTTCTGAGCCCATGCGTCAGTGAGCTGTTTTTCCCACCTCAACTTTTCTGAAGATGCCAAGGTTCATGAGGACAGTGAACGATGCAAGAGGCGAATTCCCATCTAAGTGACCCATAGTATCATCTCTGCAGCAGGCCTGGAGCACATGGGTTGCTATTACAGTTTTTACATCTGTTCTCATGTTACGTACGTTACAAAGCTGCTTTACTGCTGACTTGCCTCATCTCTACAAGAACTGGCTGGAATCATCACCTGGACTGATCCCAAAAGCCTAATGCCTGAAAAGCAGGGTGCAGTCTTTACTTACTCATCTCCTTCTGGGCAGATTCCTGTGGTCTCATCATACTTGGTACAGTAAATGTCAGGGCTGTAGTTAAATGTACCGTCCCGGCGGCGGATAGATCTGCGACGACGCTGGTTGACAAAGTGCCAATGGAAGCAAGTGTAGGGCCGGTGCTGAGTGCACTTGTGCTGCACAAAAAGAGGACACTGCTCCGTGCGGAACTCCTTCAGGTAACTGCAGGCAGAAATCCAACAGCAGGAGATTAGGACCAGGATGCTGGTCAGAGGCAATATCCAATCACCCTGCAGAGTCCAGGCCAAACCGAGCCGCATCCATCACAGAGATGCCTGCCGTCCTTCCCACACCCTCCCCTGCTTTCGCTCTTAGTAATGGAGACTGGAAGCTGCTGGTTGTCTGTAATGGGAAGATATCAGTTACCAGGCCAGTTAACACAAACATGAATGCTAACAATAGCTGAAATTGTTTTCTATTGTGCCTTTCCTATCATTTTGAAGAGGCTTTTTAAGAGCTTAGAAAATAGTTTGTGAGAACATAGAACTCTTAAGTACCTTTCTATCCATTTCTATCTCTAAATCTGTGACCTATCTGGGCAAAAGGAGGTTTCATTCCTATATGTTCAGCTAAAAAAAAAAAAAAAAATAAATAAATACACTTCCTTGTAGCCATGTTTAAAGCTTCAAGTTACTGAGAAAGATTTCTAAAAGACTCTTTCACACCTCATCCTCTTGGTTTAACTTGGCTTCTTCAGTGCATGACTGACTATGAAATTAAAATTAATCAATTTCTCTCTTGCATTCTTGTGAATTCAGGACTCAGTCATGAAAAAGCAGGATAACTATCCTCAAAGTCCTGCATGTTTATGCTGTTTTAATTTTAATATGTAATTCTCTGAAAGTACGTGTCGTCTTTTATCCCGAGAACTAAAGAAGTCACAAGCTTTTATTTGTGACACTAATAACAGTCTCTAAACCCAGATTGTAGAGGATTACAAAATGGTTTAGATCAACATAATGATCTGACTGTGATCTGTGTGTAGGTGCTTACAAAATCCATGCTGCCTGAAACCCACTAGCTGCCCTGTATTTATAGGGAACATATGAACAGTTCAAGTAGCTCAGACCCGAATCCCACCAGGTTCAGTCTCAGAGACACCTCCAAGAACACAGAAGGCCCAGAGCATTCTGGTCTCTTATGTTTAGAGGTCAGTTTAAACAGCGAGTAACAAAATTTGTTGGTCAAAATAAAAGTGCTAGTATTCTGCTGGAAGCAACAGGATGATATAACAGCAGATGCAGACTCATTTTAAACTGCATATGTACTCCGAGGCAACAAAACGGAGTATAGGAATTTGTCAAGTATTCATTCCCATATTGGACGATCTTTCTATCATGTTTCTAAATAAATGGAAAGATGTCTGATGCCCAAAGGTGTATTTACAGATAATATCATCATGCTAGATTCACTCTGAAAGCAACATCTGTAAATAAAGCCTCCTTTCCTCTTTACCCCTGGCTGAAGGGAAAGCCTCAGGAAAATGCACAAATTCAAAGAGGTTTCATTTGTTTGCTATGAAGAAAGAATATCACTGACAAGAGCTTTCCTACATTGGATTTTGCAAGCATGAAAGGATAAAAGCTATTCCTCCTCTTCAGCCTCCAAATACTCCAGACTTGCAGGTTCTACTGCTTTGGATCTGCGAACCTCAGGGCTGGAGAGTCTCTGCAGGGGGCTGTAAGCCCTTTTCAACCCAAGCCCATCTGTCCCCTGCAATCCAGCGTGGCTGGAACAGTATCTGCATTGGGGCCCAAGGCTTAACATCAGAAAAAAAAAAAAAAAACGGAGCCAGCGTGCAGAAACAGGTCTGTTTGGAGTAGGTGAGGGCTAACAACATCACTTTGTTGCTTTTCACTTCTAAAAAGCCAGCTCCATTCAGATGGAGATCCCTACTCCAACCACAGCAGCAATTCATCTGAAAACTGAATGCCACAATAAAATTAATCCATTCTTGAAAAGCTAAGCTGTTGGACTACGTACAGTTGTAAAAGGTGGAATTCCACAGATTATTTTATCGGCACACTAGTAAGACTTAGAACAAAAGTGACTGGAACAACGTTTAGGTTAGAAAATTAATTAAACTTAAGCAGCATGATACTTTGCCTGTCATCCACAGATACTACACAGTCACCAACCAGTCCCTTCTATCCATACATCTCCATGTACACCTTAGAGACATGAGATTTACGTTACTCCCATTTTACATACCAGACAAACTGCAAAACAGCTCGCTACGTGCCCCGGCCAGTATCGTACAGCAATCAGAGTTTGTGACAGAAACCAAGAACATTTAAACTCCTCCATCTTCACTGAAGTGAGTTGTCCTGGGCTTAATTTGAAGAACAGCATCCTGAACCTCTTCAAGGCTCTGGAAACTAAGGGGAGATACCAGGCCTACACAACCTGGGTATCAAGTCCAGCACTCCAACTTGTAGTGATAGGCATGTAAAAAACAATGTTAAAAACCTACAATTTAACAACTGCATGATCAACCCAGTTTAAACAGCTTCCCTTTAGCAGGAGAGTTTTAAAATGTACACACTGCCTAGGGATTTTGGTCTCTGGAGTGTCAATTGTTGCTGAAGAGCATTTGAAAATTAATTGCATTTCATGATTGGCTAAACTCCCTGGAGAAACATTTATTATAATGTAAATGAAAGATAATTACATAAGTAAATGGTTCACCTGAAAAGTGTTTAACACCCAACTTGCTTCATCAGAAACTCATTCTTTAATGCTGTCTATTAAATAAATGATCTCTCACTCTTAATTTCAAAGAAGTCCTGCAAACAGGTACCATTGAGCTCCGTACAACACATTAGCTGTGCATGATCACCTCTGCAATAGACCCAACAGAGGAAAAGGAGAGTTGTCACATTGTCAGTCATTTCAAGCCTTTCAATCACTGCTTTGGGTTTTTCTCTTTTTCAAGCCACTATAACATTTTAAATCACCCTCCTCCACAATAGCCTGAATGGTAAATTGCCTTACAGCCCTGTATTTTCTTGATTCATGAAGTGAGTTTTGGCTCCTCTGGGAGTGCATGGACCACTCAACCAGCCACTTTGTATTAAAATATATGAAAGGCATCTAAACCACATGTGTTTTGGGAACATAGAAAGGATACACAGACCACACTACCGCAATGTGATGTCTCACAAAGCAGAAAGCTATTAATATTTCAGTAGCCTCTTTGCAAAGGCTCTAAACAAAAACACACAAAACACTATCATGACAGATCATTCTGGTGTCAATGGTCTCTATAAATTTTTTCCCAGAACAGCTGAGAAAAGGAATTTTGGAACGACCCTTGAAACTGAAAACATGTTGATAACTGGTACACACTTCACAGCATGTCAGCCAAACGCTGTGTCTGTACAGGAAAAGGAAATCCAGCAATGATAACTTGCATTTCTCAACTCCTCTCTCAGGAAACTCTACAGCCCCCACATGAGAGACATAAGAATTATTACCCCAATTTTATATAGGAGTTACTTCTATATTTATCTAGAAAAAAAACCAAACCAAAACAACGAAAAAGGTAAAACTAATCAGTTTTGTATTGGTCTACTTTACATGCACTTTGTTTTGTATGTGTGTATATGTCATATTTTCAAACCCATATAATTTTTTTAAAAATGGAAACCACGTAGCACAGCCTTCTTCCGATACTACATTAACATCAACAGCAACATCTGAATTCCTGGAGGAAATGTTATCATTTATGAGTTCTACTAAACAAAGACAAATGCAATTCTAAACAAATAGGACAAGACTGGACAGAACAATGCAGATCAAAGTCCACAGCCTGAATTGGACTTGTTGCAGAACAGAACGGACACTACTGGAAATGAAAGCTTCTTTCACTAGGAAGACAAGAGGAGAGGTTCTTAGACTAGCTTTGGGAACTCCCAGAGACCGACAGGAGTGGCAAGTATTAGAAAAAACCCCAATGCTACGTTGCTGAAATTCCACTTCCTCTGGGGTGGGATGTGGGAAGGGGCAGTGCAAGAATTTACATTAGCGGGGAAACTGCTGTCTTTAATTGCCAGTGGCAGCTCCACTCTCCAGGACAGGGCAGCAAGTGTTTACATCTGCAGCTAGTAATTGCAGCTAGTTCCCCCTCTGCCCTGGAGGAATTGAGCAGCCATCTGCTCTGGGAGCTGCATGAAAAAGCATGAGGGGAAAAGAAAAAAAAAATAGCACTTCCAAACACTACCACCAAAAAAAAAAAAAAAAAAAATCAAACCTAGAAAGGAGGAGGTAAAAAAAGAGAAACCAAGAAGAAATTCTAACCTAGAAGCTTTAAACTCAAGAATTGCAGCCTTGTCCTGGTCACATTCATTGCCTGCTGCTGCAGAGATCTCTTGCTTTGCTGCAGCTTTACTGGTCTGGCTCTGTTCATACTCAGTGCACTCAAGCAGCTCAGCCTAGAGGATACCTGCATCTGTACTGTGTTCCAGGACTGCAAACTTCCTGCCAAAGTTGACACAAGTCACACATGCAGCGGCATGAGCTCAATTCAGGAAAACATGCTGGTAATGCACAAAGACAGCTGAGTTCTGAATTCCTCATTAAAGGCCTTACCCAAAGCTCCCTGAAATCACTGGAAGATAGACACTGACACCAAGAGAGAAGCGTCTGCTTTGTAACAGAGGGATCAAGAAGACTGGGGAGAGAAACAATACTGAGGAGCATGGAAATAAAAGGATTAAAACCAACTCTTCCAAACTCTTGTTGCTCCCATAATGCAAGGCTGGGCCCTCTTTTGCTTGTGACACCCAAATAGCTTGCACTATTTGAAATTTTTACGTAGGCCCCAAGACAAGCTCCTCTCCTTTGCAGCCCTCCTTGCTCCACCCAGTCAGTCCCCTTTCTGCCAAAATTCCTCTCAGGCCCAATGAGAGAGAGCACTGAGGTTCATAAACAGGATCTGAAACTTCTGCAGCAGTATGACACCAGAGAGAAAACCATTAGATAATTATTTGGCTAATCCAGACTAAGACACTGTCTGTAAATGTAGGACAATAGTGAGATCCAACACCACTGTCATCTAGATTTCACACACATGTGAATGTGTGTTTACACCCATGAAACTATGCTACAGCACCCTTAGTAAAGGCCCGCATTAAGCGATTGGTACCAGTGCTGTTTATCTGGTGCTAGACCAGTGTAAACTATGGACATCTTTTACACTAGCGGGCAGGACCCCTCTCAAAGCACTGGCCGCTGTCAGCGGGGCTCCATCCCTGCAGCTGCTGGTTGGTCACAAGAAACTAACCCAGAGAAGGTAGCCCAGGCCATGTTCAGACAGCACAGTTTCTGGTCATTTCTGTAAAGTCCAGCCTGGTATGGACACTTTACCTAATTATTAGCACTGATATTAGGAATGCTAGTTCAGGGCTGTATAAAGATTCTTAGCACTAGCCGCTGTCCAAAACAGCACATGGAGGCAAATCTAGTTAAGAAATCTACAAAGAAAGTGTTTGGTTTCGGGTTGTTTCTTTTTTTAAACCAAGGCTTAAGTTCCTGATAAAATTTCAGCTATCAGGAAGAAAATGCTCTTCTGCCATTACCATTTATTTTAGTCCTGTCTGCCTTCTCTCAGCAGAGGATCACACCAGCAAAGGTATTAATTTCATCGGCACAAAAGTACATGGGAATGCTGGGGACTTTTGCCAGCACTTTTATATCAGTCATGTCCTGCTGTTTCAGACAGGACTGCATGAGGCCATAGACCTCTTTGTAAAGTTTCAGGTGGTCCCAGTT
Source organism: Buteo buteo (assembly GCF_964188355.1). Taxonomy (NCBI): domain Eukaryota; kingdom Metazoa; phylum Chordata; class Aves; order Accipitriformes; family Accipitridae; genus Buteo; species Buteo buteo. Next base: position 8,584,814 of record NC_134183.1, on the reverse strand, counting down.
CACCTCACTTGTAGACAGACATCCTTCCTGAAAAATGCAGCCTGAATGACAGAGGTCACTGCTCTCAGCTGCTCATCAGCTTTCCTTTGCTGCAGGTTCCTATTGGCACTGATCTGTCCAGACAGCAGGATGGAGAAAGTTTTCCTAATTCAGTTTAGGGTTTAAAAAAAAAGAAAAGAAAAATCACCAGCTTAGCTTTCAAGTTTAAATTAGTGGTTTGAGCTAACACAGATAAAATTATCTGAAGTAAACCAGGGTGTGCTTACCCAACTGACTGCCTGCAAAGTAGGCAGCATTGCAAAACCCAGGAGAGAATATCTAACCATGGATATAGATGTTTCTAATTCAATAATACTTATCTATTGAAAATATTTTCAAAACTGCTATTTTCTTCTTAAGCTCAAAGAGCCACCCCACTACAAGAGGAAGAGAGCTGTCCATATTTAATCAGCTCTCTAAATTCATTTCACCCTCATAAAATTTTATTGCAAAAGATGATATCAGACACACTTTAAGTAAGAAGCCCATGACTCAATTATTTTCTTTTACTGAACTGTGGTATTCCAATTGAAATGAGTCAGTGGTGCATGACAGAATCTACTTATTCCAACAGGATACTCAATAAAAATCCTGCTAATGCACCTTTCGTTTAACATATCATTACTGATAGAGAAAACCCATGATATGCAGTTCTGACATTGCTTAGGAGTTTTGCTCTTCGGGCAAAGAAGATGTTCCAGAATAAAGGGGGGTTGAGGTGTGGAGGGGGGAGGAAATAATGGGGATTTAAAGAATAGTGTTGTTCCAAAATAATTCAGAGAAAGGGTTTGATACCAGCATTCCCATGACGTCTTAGAAAATGCTGGCATTTCCATGCAAAGCAAGCTTCCTGACAGGGAACATAGCCTTCGACTCTCCAGATTTCTTGGGATTTGGGAGAAGAAAGTCAAACAAACAATCTAACTTCATAGGAGTTGTAGTTCCTTGTTCCCAGGGGTGGACACAAGGCAACCAAATCCCTCAACCGACAGCTGCAGACTACCAACAGCCTCGTTTACAGCCTGCCTAAACCTCTGCATGGAAATGTTTAGCATCCTTCTAACAAGAGCAGTAGTTAAGACAAGTCTGTTTCAATAAACAATATTTTTTTTTACTTACTGGCAGATGTAACCTAATATTGAAACAGAGCCTCACACCAATCGCTGCTGAATATCAAACAATAACAAACACTTTTAGCAGCAACCTTGAAGGTTTTCATCATGATTTCAGGCAAAGTTCTGACCAGGTTTTACCAGGAATCTTTATCAGTTACTGTGGCTCACCATTATTGGATATTTCCCCATTTTCCATACTTAATGATATTTTTGTAAATAACCTCACAGATCTGACCAAACCCTCACACTTCACACCAAGGCTTTTGCCTATGCCATGCATCACTTGACACAAAATGCAAACATCTCTTTCAGTACATCTCAACAATGATCACTCTATCTGCCTTTCCACAACCTCAACAGCCAGGTGCAGTTTTGTAAACCTTGAAAAGATTAGAAAGCATTTAAATCTCAAAGAAAAATATATGGATCACTTTATAAAAACAAAAGGCTGACTGTGAATGCGGGGAAGGAAAAAAAGATGAGGAAAAAGTTTCAGTAAGCTCACATCTGTCAAGAAGATAGACTTCACATGCCTCAGTGTTTTCTTTATCACCTAAATAAATTGAACCATCAACTGGAAAAAGGTCACACAGCAGACAGCACTGTGTGATTTTAAAGCTGTTAGATTTCCCCTTCTCCATTAGAGCTTGACAATAATGTCAGTCTAAGGGCAAATAAAGTGAGAGTTGGAGAGACTTATTACAGATGCATGGAGTTGGGCTTGTTTGGTTGTGGAGGTTTTTTTGTTTTAAGAGTTCACATAACTCGTTGTGTACCTTAGTGCACCTTAGATCAGAAAGACAACTGCTCACATCCATAGCCCACAGCTCCCCCACTTTTCACACAGAAATAGGTAGGCAGCAGTCAAGTTTTCCTTTTTCTAGGCATCTGATCGATTTAGCAAGTAAAGTTGAGCTGGATGCTTGCAAATAAATGCTAAAGGATAGTGTGTACTGCAGAAGCTAAAATACAAACTGCTGGATTACAGAAAACTAAGGATAACACACCAACAAGTACAATAGTCATATTCAACAGTAACCTGATCGTTACTGTAACTCTATTTCTGGATTTCAAAGATCATGGGGTGGACAACAATGCAACTAATTCAATTCAGCCACAACGAAAGATCTATCTACTACCAATACTTTTTAGATAAGAACTTTGACTGCAAAAGTTCATGCTAAAAATGACACGTGTTGGCAACAATCAGAAATGATCAGGACATTTTTCAGTTAAAAGAAAAATGTCAGACAAACAGTTGTGTCTTGTCTACACTGAAAACCTAAAGAAAAACAGAGAAACACTACAGCATGGTGCCAGCCCATCACAGGAAGACAGCCTCGCACCAGTTTCAGGCAAAACATTGTTTGGTTTCCACAGTTATAGCAAAAATGGCTCTGTTTTGAGAGAAATACCATGTTGTAGCTAAGTAGCTCACCAATGCTGTGTCTTGATGAGGAAAGAAAATCAAGGCTTTCAACTCAGAGTTAACTCAATAAAATGAACGTTTATCACATTTGTGAACAGTCAAGACACAAGCTCCACTGAACTACAATTGCGTTACAGTCTGCGGGTGTCAAGGAAAAGAGGTGCTTGTTCAGACTGCCCTTGAGCTGTGCATCCCTTAGGCTTGGCATACATCGAGTTGAGTCATTCAAACCCGACGAATAAAACAATTTGAGCCATTTTTTTGGTGGTGTGCTCTCTTTAAAAAGCATAAACTTGTTGCGTCAGTGGACCATGAAATGTATATGATCAAGCCATACCAATAAAATCCATTTTAAACACAAGTGTTTGTTTAAACACAGCTTTCACCTTTTTTAATTATAACAATCCAAGCACAGGCATATGCAAACACTTAAATGCACTACATTTCAGAGATGCTTCCTTAAAAGCCATTCAGCAAGATCCAGAACTCTGCATAAAGCCTTGAGTTTACATTCACATTTCCCTGAGTTTGATCTCTTTTTTCCAAATTAGTTGGCCATGAATGCGTGTTACTTGACATGACCTCAAAATTAACTAAGCATTTAGACAGTTCATGCAATGTTTTAAAAACACAGCCAATGTTTTCCCAAGTTTATATGACATATCTTCAATTTGACACTGCTGGTTTATGTGAACAACACAGCTGTGCCTAAAGTACACCTCCCTGTTTTCAAACATGGACCACCCCCAATTGAGACAACCCTCATCACCCTGTGGGTTGGTTTCTGCTCTACAAACTATTTAGCTGCCATTAATTCTTCCCTACAGCACCTGTGTAAGTGCTGAGTCTATGAAAACAGGATCATACTGAAATAATTATTTTTCAATAACATGTGGGTTGAGCCCGTTTCAGTGAAAATATCGGCTCTTACTGCGTCCAGACAGCTGTACACTGTTGAAGGTTATACCTGGTTTAATTGTCAGCACAATATATCAACATGTGCTTAAATATGAGCAGTTAAATATTTTACTGTTAATTACTTTGCAAAAACATCCATCCACAGACTTGTCTATTATGGTCATTTATTCAGCTTATATCCTAATAAATTTTCTATCTCCTATTAACTGGATTAGATAGGTGATGCTTCTTTATCCTAGTGTTAGTATTTGTAGCCTCAGACACACGGAGAATGTCTGCAGAAAGGCAGGGTTCAAATGGAGTTAACACATCAGCTTTGCTGCGCTAGACTACAATGAATTAAGGTCTGAATAATACACTGATGACTTGTGCTGTAAAAATTAAAGTCCCAGCTTCCAGTAAAGTTTTCCCACACTGTACTTCTCTCACCATCGATTCAATCACTAACAAAGCCTACCGAGCGCTAGCAACTGTAGAAACACTAGTGAAGGCTGGAAACAGGGCTGGGCCGTTTCAAAACTTGTGTTACTCACTCTGCTAGTTCCCTAAAACAAAACATCTCACATGCAAAAATTCGTAAAGTCTAATTCAGAAAAATGTTATTTCCATACATGCCATTACATAGCTCAGGGTTTCAGTTACAGATTTTTATGAGCATTTCTAGGCAGCTAACCTTTAACATCTTGTCTCACAAGAGGTGCTTCAGAAACAGAGCACAGTAGCCTGCCTTCTCGTAACCACACCAAGAACCCTCATGATTTAAAAAACAGCTCGTAGATCAATTGCAGCCCCATACTTACAACAGTTTTAAGACAGTATGTGAACTGTTTGAAGGTCTATACTTACACTGGACCAAAACCAGAAAACCAAAACCCTGCGAGAAATGACGGATCTATAGTGCTCTCATCCAGACCAATCTACATTTGAAAATGAAATGGCATCTGCTTCTTCTCAGGTTAAATGCCAACCACATTTGCAGCAGCCTCTTTGGAAAAGGCTTACATTTGTGAACAGACATTTTCTGTTGTGAGTTTGAAACAAAACACGGTGATTATCTAACAAGCATGAACCTGCATCCCATAACATATGTGCCAGCACAAAGATAGAAGCCAACTCTTACTGGTTGATTTTGAAGAAATCAATGTTAGCCATTCAATCGATTTTCTTTTCCATTCAGCACTCAAATCAGACTTCATCCCTGTCTGCTACAGCCCAGTGGACTCTTTCGACACTCCATAAGGCAGGCACACCTCAGAATAAAAGTCCTATATACACAGATAGACTGGTCCAAAGAAGCACCATTACACGACCCCACACCAGACTGAGCTTCAAACAGGTAGGCTGACATGAAGACATATACCAGCTCTCCCCCAAGGGAAAAACAGTCAAATCCCAGGCTTCTCATTTTCCATTTTGATTAATCAATACATGAATAAATCTGGTGGCACTCTCAAGATATTTTAACTGTGCAAACAATATTATTATTTTTTGTTGCTGTAAAGCTGCACAATTGCCCTGAGGCATCTGCTGCTTTTATTTTGGCTATGATGGCAATATTCAAGTGCTATTAATGAAACCTCACAGTCTATTGAAAATTAGAGGAGAAAAATCACCTCTGAGCATATTGGGTGTGGACTGACAGCTTCTTTTTGAACTGTGGTGACATGCTGAAGATGAAGGCTAACAAGTGTAACAATACTGACTTTAATTAATTCAGATTTTTGCAGATATTCATCAGGTATAGTTTCAAGAAACTAATTCCCTTTCCATATGTGCATGACTGCTTATTAATCTGAAGAAATTCTAGGCATACAATGATAAAAAGCAATCCAACTTTAATTTCTTAACTGTAATTAACAGTGCCATCATTCTCAATAAGCCAGTACGCTCTACTAAAATGTATTTACAATTTTTGACCAACAGATAGCTAGGGATGGGCTAAGATTTTTTCTTGTCTGACCACAAATTCAGTGTAAGCTCCTCTTCTGCCAGTGTTCGGACAACTATATTCAATTAAACATCTCTGACTTTGAATAAGAGATAAGAATCAGGCCAGTATCAAGCATCTCAGTAAGCTAGTCCTTTTATTGCCATCATTGCCCTTTAGCACTTAAAATTGAAATATTTGTCTCAAAGAAAACCTAGAACTTTTCTTGTTGTAACAATAACCTTCTAAACCTGAATGAATGCTACGGCAGGTTGAAGGTGTGTGAGTCAGAAGACAGCCTGCAACAAACCTAAGAAGAGAAGAAATTGTTGGTATTCATTTTAAGAGAACATTCATGCCAACTGATATTTCAAATGTCAAACTGGTATTAACTGCATCAAGCACTGATCAAAATACACAAGACAGAGATTGCTGAGAAAATTATCACAAGCATCTAAATTGGCTGTCATCACTAGGTGGAGTTTGAGAAAGTACAAGCCTTTAGCATCTCCTTGTGTACCCTTCTGGTGAGGCTTTGTATTTTTGATTGCCCTGATACAAAAGACAAACTCTCTCTAAATAAAGTAGAGAAAAAAGGTAGCTAAGAAACTGCACTTCCTCTACAGCCTGCTGCCACATAACCATTCATTAATTTAGGACATTAGGGGATCTGCTGACTGGCTCTGTGCATAGCTTTCAGTAACAACTTTGTACCTGATTTGCAAGCAATCTGCTGAATGTTACAAGAAGTTTATAGAGGACATAAAGCCTTTATAAGATAGCAACCTCTGTGATTGTCTCCTTTTGTAGTTCACGATTTCATCAAGATTTAATTTAAGGAGTTTTTAAGGAGGAAACTAACTAACACGATATTAAAAAAAGCAACAACAATTAGACAAAAAAATTCTTAAAAACAGTTTAGATGTAGGTCATTCCATTAAGCAAAGTGATGGACCCGGTAACTTCTCACCATCTCTTTCAGCCTTGTCTCTTGTGCTTTCAAAAAGATTTATGAAGTTTTTAGAAAGCAAGAAGAAAAAGTTAACGGAAGGAACAAAACACCACCTCAGCGTCCTCTGAAAATGAACATAGCTCTTAGGGTCCTGACAAGCTGGTTCTCATGAGCCTCAATGCAGCAATTTAAGACATGATTGCTCCAGCTCTTTATTTTGCTCCTCTCTCAGAAATTACAGCTCCTTATGACAGGGTTAACAGAAGGGAATGTGTGCCTGCTCTCTGGCTGCCCCAGTTCACAGCCTGGTATATTAATACAGTCTACCAGTGACAGTTAGCTCATGCTAATATGCTACACAATAAGCATGATTAACTGATGTACTGACACATTCCCTCCTGCCACGTTGTTACAGGGGCAGTAACATCCAGTGAACAGCTAGGCAGCAATGCTGTAATGCACTGCAGGAAGATTTTCCAGAGGACATTGGTCAACCCTTTGTAACAAGAAGGATGCACATTTCAGCTGCTCATAGAAATTAGAAAAACCTTATTCTGGTGGAAAGAACAGATCTAGAGAAAATAAAATACTGAATTCCAACAGAATTTTACTTAAAATACAGCCACACAATATAAAAAAAAAAATTAGACAATATGTAAACCTACAGAATGAGAAAAAGTGATATAATGGGAAACTCTAACCTCTGAGGTTTTCTAAAAGAATTATCAATGTTAATTTTGTCTCCCATGCCACACAAAATTATTCTATATGCTAATGTAAACAATGTATGAACATTAACATAGTACTTTATTTTAAAATAAAAAATTGAAAGAACCATTTTCCAAGTTGGAACAATTCTGCATGACTGAATCCCTCTCCTCTTTCACAGAGTTTCCGATTTTTGAAATACCAAGCCTTGCCAGACCAAAACTAATTCTGAAAATGTCAAAGCAGTACATGAAGCTTTTCACTCTGCAAAATATCTACATGCCACCTATAGAGCAGTTACCTATATGTGAATTACCTGCCACTTTTGATATCCAAAAGTACTCACTTAAGTGTAAATGTAGCAAGGAAACCACAGCTCCAGTCTCACTGCAACACAAGGGAGAAATACCTTATTGCCTCAACATGTGCATTCATCAGCAGGACAGTGCAGTCCTGCACAGAGCCTGTACTGATCGGGCCCAGACTGCCCACTAGCCCATCTCTCAAGCTGCAGTCTTTCAACACTCATCCTTTGAAGAACCAAAAAATCTAAAGTGTCATTTTTCAGTGTATGTATTTGGTGGTAAGCACATACTGTGAAGGCAGCACATACTGTGAAGGCAGCTCTTCCTGTTCACACTCCAGTACTTTATACTTCCAACTTCCTGTAACTATTCACACTTCCTAATAACAGTTTGCAGTGGACTTGTATTCAGTGAAGTTTACACAGACTTAAAAAAGAGCAATAATAACCAGCTTGTACTTCCCTGATAAGCTGACATTTACAGGTAATGATGTAGCAGGCTGCTCGTAAGTCCCCAGGTTAGAAGTACTGACTTATTCTGTGCTTTCCTAACTATCTCCAAGGGTATTACCAAACCTGAAACCTAAAAATGCATGGGTTTTTTTTTCCCCACTGTTGCTGTTCTTGTTTTCTGGGTTGTTTGTGGGGTGTTTTGTTTGGTTGCTTTTTGTTTGTTTGGGTTTTTTTGTTTAAACAACAGGGCTAGTTTCTATTTTTGTCTAAGTCCATATCATCTTATTGATCTAAGGGTTGTCACCAGTAAAACCAAAGCAGAATTAGGGCAACAGTTTGTTATTTTAAGAGTTCTGATGGTTTAAAAAGAACACAAACCGTTTCTAAAAACAATTTCAAAAGCCTAAACATATTTGCTAGGTTGTGAAAACCACCCAATTCAAGCACATCAAAACTATAATCTAACAGACTATGCAGACAAATGCTACAAGGGTCCTAGAGGAGCAAGCCACTTAGGAAAAAAAAAGCAACAACTCTGAAAAAGTGTTAGCTACACATCTGGTTTTGGGGTTTCTTTGCACAGACAATCAGTCTGCACACTTGAGATCAGACATGCTATGTTCCCCCTGCCAGTGATAAGACACTGTCCACTGATAAGAAGATAAGGATTACTCTACTACAGCTACTACAAATGCTTCAAGGTGCATTTTTGCGTGCCATTGGTTTTGAGTAAGAATTTAAACATAAGATTTTGAGATACGTAAGACTGTGTGTGCAAGCTCACCGTTGAAATCCAAGTCCACCTATGAGCTTGCTATTTTTATTTCTTCTTCACCCCTATTTCTATCACTGTTCTAATCAGAGTTCCTATTTAAGGCTGAGAAACCACCAGACAAGGCATTACTCGACAACACGCCAAATACAAAAATGTCTTTGATTTGAGCTATAACCAACCTGATTTTCATCCCCACTTAAAATGTCCTTCACTCAAGTGCACTAGTCCTTCTACCTCTAAATGGCTGGCATCAAAATGGTTGCAAGACAAAGCTTGGGTGAGTGCAAGCCAGCAGTCACTAACATGACAGCACGACCAACCGTGTAGATGCAGTTCTAGCACTACTTACAAGGTACTAATCCTTCAGGAATTTCCCACAATTCCTTCCCTCGTGCAAAAGGGAAGACAAGTTTTTTGTCTTTTACGCTGCAAAGGCATAATCACAAAGCTTATCTTGCTGTAGCACAAAGGAAGACAGGATGTGCTCCCAGGCATCTCGGTCCAGAACTCAAGTGAGGGTACAGCCTGTGGGGACACGGAAACCTGGAGTTTATTTACAGGATGGCTGTTCATATTTAAGATGGGCACACTCAAGAGAATTATCTTGAGTAGCTATGATCTGGGTTATGCCCAACAAATCTGTATCCCAAAGAGTTTATCACATAAATCAGAGCATTTTCAACGCTGCTTTTGAGCGGAGCGTGTATACTTTCAATAAACTAGAATGAAGGCACTCTTCATTTTTTTTTATTAAATAGGTTAATTTATCTTCACCCGAACATTTGCTTTCCCGCAGAGTTATTAAACTGTCTGACTTTCAGGTGAATGCACAGTGAACAAAGGACTGCTCTACTTTCACTTATCTAAATTCTGCCAGATCAATAAATACCCAAACAGTGGATAGGATCTTTACAATTCACAATTAAAGAGTCCAGTCTGACAACCAATGAAGACATCAACAGCCAAATGGATAGACTGTACCAAACAAAACTACACGATAGTACTCAGTATCTACAACTCCAAGTGACTGATCGCTTGCTTTCAGTTTCTTTGAACTCAGCCTCTATCCACATTTGTAGATAACACATTAAAGACAGAGATAGATACACACAAAAATAACCATGCCAGCTAGAGCTAAAAAATGGTGCAAAGTCAATACTTGGTTGAGGTTTGACAGAGCGTACCCAAACCAAATCCACTTCCCACTATGAGCAATCAACTAACCCCTGCACAGCACATCGCCCGAAGCAGATCAAAGCCATGCCAGCCTGCAGGTACCCCAGAAACAAGCCCATCTCACCCCTTTGTTCTGAGGAATACACTGACCTCATCCTGCTACAGGAGCTGCAGGATTGCAAGGAACAGCCACATGCAGAAATCTCTAATCCAGCAACCCAGAGAGAACACAACAGCAGTTGTTGAGTATTTCATTACTCGCTTGAATTCTACAAACAGAATACCAGATCCCCAGATGAGAAACACACCATTCATAATTAAATAGCAAAATTCGGCATATACCAGAACGACTTGGTCTCCAGGAGTATCTAGCTGCATGCTACAACTGCTACCAAGGACACAACTGAAGGGGTTTTTTAGGCTCTTCTTCCGCTAGCAAACAGTGCCAAAGGTGTGAGATAGCATCACTAATTCTTTTTTTTTTTTTTCAGATTTTCTTTTGCTGTACATCTAGAACAAATGTAAAGGCTTCCTGACAAGATCTAGAAATGCAGTTCAAAGTACCTAAAAATCTCATGCAAGTAATACCAATAGTTTAGAAATCGACACTAATACAGAAATTGGAACATTTCCTAACAAATAAAACCAAAACTTTCCAAGACAGAGATCCCCAGCACCAGATTGCCTGTCCCCAGGGAACAGCAAAGTATGGAGATAATTAAGCTTACTTGAGTTTACAACTTGTAACCTTCATGTCATTTTAAGGAAACAAACTATATTTAAGGAAAAAAAAAAGGAAGAAAATATTTACATTTTGACAACATACAACTTGTTCACATCAACGACCACCACGTAAGTTCCCATATGTTATCAGAAGGAGGTTTACAGTATGATGTGACCTAGTGTACAAATCCAAGACTTTCAAAGTATGGCTCACATCCCGCTGTCAGCACTCTGCAGCTCCCAAACCCATCCTTCACTTATGGTTATTCAGCTTCTCTGCAACTGTTTTCACTGAAGTATTTTTAGCATCCATCTGAAAATACAAGTTTTACCCTCTGGAAAGAAGCTAATTGCACCAGCACCTTTGCTCCACGCTGTCCCATTTTGGTCCTCTGTCCTTTTCAGCTAGCGGGTCCCAATCTCCCTTCTCCCATTTCTTGAACTCTTTCTTCCGCTGTTTCTTTCCTAATCTTTGATATCCTGGTTTCCATGGTCATGCTTAGCCATGTTATCACCTTTGTCTTGCCCTACATAGCATACTTACAATCTCTCTACCTCACCTCCTTGCCACCTGGGTTTTTCCCTGTCTCGCTTTTGACCAATTGCTTCTCTGTTGTTGGTGTCACTCCACCTCCTTCTGTACTCCACCTGTACCCTCTTTTACCACTACAGCAACAGTCGTAGCAGACTCCTTCATGCCAGTTTCTCCTATAGAGCTGTCAAACTTTAACTGCAGACACCACCAGAAATAAAGTAACCTATAAGGCTGCAACTTGCCAGCTCCCTGAAGATCACAACAGAATCTTCACGACAGACATAAAACCTAGAAGCCCTCATTCTGCCATACACTTGGTATTCTGAACAGCCTCAAGGAAGAGGATGTCAAATAGCCTGTGATCCCTGCAGCAGGCACATGGGTTGTATGGATCCGTGCCTCTACATTTCTTGCAGCTCTTTTCATTCCCTGTACCATAGTGTGAACACAGGGAAGAAGTCCATCACCAACCTTATGAAAACGCAAACTAAAAGAACACAGGCCACACTCTGAACATGCCCTTCTCATCGTGGGTGGGGGCATCAACACAAAGGAGAGATATGGGTAATTTGTACAACTTTTTTCTGTATGCGGACAACACCCTATAATGATAAGGGTAGACAGTTTGGCACACATATTTTGTTCACAAGGAACAGTCCCAAACTTTTTTCTTTTAAGGAGGATAGGGAACACCTGACCTATTTCCATCTATTACATGCCCATCGCTAGCCCATCCTCACAAAGACAATGCTCACTCTCAATTCACCTTGTAATACCTATTGGAAAAGGGGAACTGAATGTCATTGCCACAACTGCCAGCCCAAACAACTTATCACAGGCCAAGTTCACAGAGCACAAGCTCTAGGAGGTCGTATATCCTTGGGACAACGCGGTGAAACGGTATTTTTTGCTTAGGGAAGCCACATTCCAGCAAAAAAGCCTTCACTGAGGCGCCGTCTCCAGTGATGGAGGCGATACACACCAACTGTGTTTCCTTCACAGAGGAATCCCACCCGAGCGGCGTAAGAAAAGGCGGGAAGAGGACAAGCACTTCCCGTGATTTTTGGGTAACGTTTCCCATGGGGGCTATTTCTCACACACGTGTAAAACGTTCCCGTAGCTTGTTTGCGGGCAACTTCTCAAAGACGCCTGTCCCGACGAGGGACCCCGCGACGAGCCACCCCTGACAGGCCGGCAGCAGGCGGGGTTTCGGTCCTGGGGGGCCGCCACACAGCGCGGCACCCGTCTCCTCACGCCGCCTCCCTCCACGGGTGCCCGAGGAGCCCCCTCAGGGGCTGGGGGACCTCGGTGACAGCAGCACCCGGGGCAGCAGGACCCGAGGAGCCCCGACACCCCAGACTGCCACTTCCACGCCCGAGGTGACACACGCGTGGGGGGGGGGGGGGGCTGCCGCCCCGCCGTGGGGGCACGCAGGGGGACCCCCGCCAAGGGGGGACAGGGCGCAGCGATGACAGCCGACCGGCCGGCCGCCCCCTCGCAGGGACCGGACCTGCCATGGCGGCCGACCCGCCACAGAGGCCGGACCCCCCCCCAACGCCAACAACACCAACGCCCCGGGGGGAGGCCGAGGCCGCCGGTGCCCCGCCGCCCCGGTGCATCACGGTCGGCCGCGACCCGCGGGGGGAGGGCGAGTCGCTCATCCCCCGCCCCGCCCCCCCTCCTCCTCCTCCTCCTCCCCCCCCCCCCCCGCAGGCGGGACCCGCCGGCCCGCGCCGGCTGGGGCCGGTTCCAGCCGGTGCCGCGCGGGCGGGCGGCGGGTCTCCGTGCGCGCGTGCCGCACGCTGCCCGCTGACGTCAGGCGCGTGTTGGCGCGCGGGCGGGCGGGCGGCGGCGGGGAGCTCTCGCTACGTACGTGTAGTGCTGCGGCTTCTCGGGCTGCGCCTGCAGCGCGCTGGCGGCGCTCGCCGGCCCGGCCGCGGCGGGGCCGCTCGCCACCGGGCCCTTGGACATGCCTCCTGCCTTCCGCTCCCGCCGCCGCCGCTACCGCCGAGGAGACCTTTATTATTCACTCTGCGCGGTCCGCACGGAGGGCGCCGCGCGCAGGCGCCGCCGCCGCCATTGCCGCCCCGGTGCGCGGGGCGGGGTGGGACTTGTAGTCCCGCCGCGCGCGCGCCCTCCGCCAACCCGGGACGCGGCGGGCGGCGGCTTCCGGCCGGCGGGACTACAACTCCCAGGGGCGCCCCGCGGCGGCGCGGCCCGCCGCTTCCTGCCGCGCGGGGGACGACGGGACTTGTAGTCCACGGAGGGGGGGCGAAGGGCCTCCGCCCCAGGGCGCCCCCCGGCGGCGGGGCGGGATGGCGCCCGCCGCGAGGCCCCGTCGCCGGGTCCGTCCCTGAGGAAGGGCCCGAGGCCGGGGACGGCACCGAGCCCCGGGGAAGGCACCGAGCCCCGGGGACGGCGCGGCCCCTTCAGCCCGGCCCCTCGGGGCAGGCAGGGAAGGGTGTGGGGGAGGCTGGGCCAGGAGGCCTGTGAGAGGATGGGGAGTTATTTGTGGCAGGCGGCCTCACTTCCTTCCTCCCCCCCTTCCCTCCGCCTCAGGGACTGAACGTGGACGCGGGAGCACGGCGTCCCGGCCAAAGGGTTATTTTAGTGTTGGCATCTCTCATCGCTCCACGGCCTTCCCCACCCACGGGACAGCGCCGTCCAGGAAGTGCCCGGGAATAGCACTGCAGTCCCGAGGAGGAGGAGGAGGAGGAAGGTCCAGCGAGCCGCGTGGAGAACCTACCTCTGAGTAGGTGACACCAAAGGCCCCTGGATACTGGGTCATCAGAAGATTGCATGGGCTCCCTGTCCTCCCCCGGGAGAAAATCCCCCCCTGAAGGAGCCGTGTCCAAGGAAGCGGGCTGAATTCCCATGCGAAGAGCATTCTCCGTAAATTAACTTCTCTCCCAGGGGAGGAAATGATACACGTTTCTTTTAATAGGACTTTGATCTCTTGGGCTCCACACAGAACCGCTTCCCTTGCTGGGATCCTCCAGCTGTGTGGTAGAGGGCAGCAAGGATTTATAAGGCAAACACCTTTTTTTAACTCTGCCAGCACGCGCGGGGTGAACAATGTTAATAATAAACTTTCAGGCCTGGTCGGCGTGCTGCCTGTGCAGCTGTTTTGGGGAGGGAAATAACTTTTTTCAATTCTCATTTACACTGATTCTACTGCAGGCAGGCTTTTACCGGGGTAATTTAATAGCTATTCCCTTGCGTTTGCAGGAATAAGTCACAGGATATCAATACCTTCTTATTCATCTAACAACCCTCCGCGGGAGGCTGGAGTACTATAATTATGCAGCTCTTGGTCATGTAGGACAACTTTTCATAAGTCAATACGTGTGGAGGTATTTCAGTTAATATCTACGCATACACGCCTATACACCCAACACAACATCACTGTCAGTGATGGACCTGCAGAAAAAACCCTTCAATTATTGACGAATCACACTGAAAACACCATCAACGTGCACTTTGTGCACAGAGATTCGGAAACCACAGACTGGAATCCTTGTACACTGATGTTTATGCTACAATCTGGTACTGACACTGTTTCCTCTTCCAGTTCTCTGTTTCACAGTTGGGGCAACTCGACGCACACTCTGCCATGCAACAGAGAAATGTTTAGGACGTGCCAGGTAGACGTGCCCAGGATGCACTTACATCCATCTTTGCGCACGTCCTCATTAATGTGTGCTCGTTTGCTCTCTTCGGCTTTGGTGTGTACACCTTTCCCTCAGCTGGTTTCGTCCAAGAGGATGCACAGCTTTTCTCTAGTCTTGAAGAGAGCAAAAAATCAAAAGTATCACTAAAATTAGAAGCGTAAGCAGCCATTGCTATGAAAATATGGGCAAGGAAATATCTCAGGAGCCCCTCAACTCCTGGTAACAAACATTAAGCACTGGTCTCCTAGCATTAGTGACAGTGGCGTACGCTCTTAAAAAGAATAAATTTAAAGTATATGCTGTTATCCTCAGAACAGGTTTCTAGATTTCTTCTTGTTAAGCATGAGCAACTCGGGTGAAAGGGGAATTCTTTCCTTTGGATTTTCCAAAACATGTACAATGCAAAGGACTGTTTACCGACACCTCCCAAGTCATTCCACTGATGCGCAGCTTTTTGTCTCTGATAAATAATTAACATTTTCCTTTCCAAGAGAGAAAATTAACCTGAAAATGAGGACCAGAGGAGATGCACAGCAGACGACAGCCCTGCGGCAGCCCCAGCCCGGGCACACGTGATGGTCCTGTCGCACCATATTGGTGCGTGTTTGCTTGACTTACCGGAGCAGGCGGAAGAGCAGGAGACACGCTCCCTACGTGCCGAGCTCCTGCGCCGCGGCAATCCTCGCTCTGCCCGCCGTGCCGGGTGTTGGCCTGAGAGAGACTTACGCACTGGGAAGAAGATGCAAAACCTCATGCAAAGTCTGGGTGACTACAGCTGCGCTCCAGTTTGCGGAGCTCACGGATACCTTTAGGAGCGGCGGTTAAGCAGGCGTCTGCGCTATATATTCTGCGCGCTACAACTGCGGGGCATTTGGGACCTGTTCTTCCTGATCGTGGTACCCTTCCCATGGGGGCAGGGACCTGCCTCCGCTCCCAGCAGTCGCTACAAAGACAATGAAATAGTAATATAGAGCCAGGTGTAAGTTAAGGCAGCAACTTCCCCCGAAAGACAGTCTTTTTATTTAATTGCCATTTATATTCCTGGATGCTACCAACAGGGAACATGGATTCTGGCTTTCTACTCGCAATGAAACTTTAGTGTCGAAGGCGACCCACGAGGTCAGCGGGATCTGGGGAACGGAGGCGCAGAGGGGCACAGCCGCAACCCCTGCCTGCTCCCAGGCCGGCTCCCGGGGCACGGCCCGTGCTGGCCTTCCCAGGGCCAAGGGTCAGACCCTCCCGGACTTTTTGGGGAGGGGGGGTCACAGACCAGCAGGGCTGCCCGGTCCGAATCCGAAGCCCGGTGACGATCGCTCCTAGGCTGCGGCAACGATCAAACCGGGCGAGAAATGCCGGAGGCGCTGCCAGAGCCTCTTCCCTTGCCAGGGGCTTCGCTCGTCCCCGCCGCCGCTCGCCAGCGCGGGCCCCGAGCGAACCGCCACGCACCGGAGGCTCCCGCGCCTCGCCCGAGGGCCGCCGCTCCCCGCGGCCTGCGCGCTGCGGCTCCCGGGGGAGGCGGAGGCGGAGTGTGTGTGTGTCTGTGTGTGTGTATGTGTGGAGGGGGGGGGCGTCCGCCGTCCCCCCGGGCGGCCCCGCGGCCTGGCCCGGCCCTCGCCGCTCGCAGCCCCCCGCCAAGCGCCTCCGCACCACACGGCCAGGAAAGGCGCTTTCTGGCGGGGGCGGGGGAGGGAAGGGGGGGCGGGCCGGGAGGCGGCGGGGGCCGCCGGGGCCGGCCGGGGGGGTGCCCGAGGGAGCCCGCCGCCCCGCCGCGCCCCGCCGCCGCTCGCCCCGCTCCTATTGACTTCCCATTGTGGAGCTTTGCAACAAAGGGTAGGATCCAAACCGTGCCCCGTTTCGTCCAATCAGGGCGCAGAGCGCCCGCCCGCCGTCGATTGGCCCCTTCTCGCCTCACAGTACCCAATCGGACGCCTACTTTAACAACCAATCAGCGGCCGGGCACGCGCCCAATCAGCGCCGAGGAAGCGGAGCACGGCCTTTGTGTGTCGTGACGCCACGGCGCCGGCGGAGGTCCCGGCCAATGGTACGGCGCGCTGCTTCCAGGCATTGTGAGGTCACCGCGCCGTGTGCCGCCCCCGCTATAAAAGGCGAGTCCCCGCGGCGGGGAGGGCGCAGTGAGGGGGTGGCTGGGTGCGGAGCGGCTCGTGGCAGGAGCAGCGCAGGCTTCGGTGCGCAGCGCTACCGGCACCGGTGCTTCCTTCTTCTCCGAGCGGTAAGTGGCGGGCGGCGGGCGCGTTCCGTGGCGGGCGGCGGTACTGCGCGGCCCTTGGCGGCCTTGGTTCCTCCTAGAGCCTGGCGGGCAGGCCGGGCCTTGCCTACGTGCCCTGAGTCACGGCCGGTTCCCATCCCCCCCCCCCATTCCTTCTACCCCCCCCCCCTCCGCCGGGGCGGCCCGGGAGGAAGCAGGAGGCGGCGTGACTCAGGCTGCTTCCCCCGGGGAGGGGAGCGGCCGGGCCACGACGCGAAGCGGGGGCGGAGGGGGAGAACCGTGACTCCTCCTTCCCCTCCCGGGGGAGGCCGCTGGCCGCCTGCCCGCCTCAGCGGCGGGGGAGGGGTGAGGGGGGGAGGTGGGCAGCTCGCCGACATCTGCCGCTTCTGGGACTTGAGGGGATCGGATGGGGCGGGGGGGAGGGGGACGGGTGGGAAACGGCGTGTAGCCGGGCTTCGCGGATCGTGTTGCCGCGGGATTGGGGAGAGCTGGACCCCGTGTCACGCGTGCCTGTCTCCGTAGGTAAGTGAAGAAAAATGGCCCGTACAAAGCAGACCGCCCGCAAGTCCACTGGGGGGAAGGCTCCGCGCAAGCAGCTGGCCACCAAGGCGGCCCGGAAAAGCGCTCCCTCTACCGGCGGCGTCAAGAAGCCTCACCGCTACAGGTAAGGCCGCCGGCACGGCACGGCCCGGCCCCGGCCCCGGCTCCTGCCCCGACTCACCCGCTCCCTCCTTCCTCCTCCAACCAGGCCGGGCACCGTCGCCCTCCGTGAGATCCGCCGTTACCAGAAGTCCACGGAGCTGCTGATCCGCAAGCTGCCCTTTCAGCGGCTGGTCAGGGAAATTGCCCAAGATTTCAAAACAGACTTGAGGTTCCAGAGTGCAGCCATCGGTGCGCTGCAGGTATTGCTAGCGGCCTGCCGGGCCTCGGCACTCGCGGCACTGAGTGTGCTTCGCTGAGGGTTTCTAACGACATTTCTTCTTGTGCTCTTGAAACAGGAGGCCAGCGAAGCATATCTGGTGGGTCTGTTTGAAGATACAAACCTGTGCGCCATCCATGCCAAGAGAGTCACCATCATGCCCAAAGATATCCAGTTGGCTCGCAGGATACGGGGGGAGAGGGCTTAAGTGAAGGCTGTTTTTATGGTGTTTTGTAGTAAATTCTGTAAAATACTTTGGTTTTAATTTGTGACTTTTTTGTAAGAAATTGTTTATAATATGTTGCATTTGTACTTAAGTCATTCCATCTTTCACTCAGGATGAATGCTAAAAGTGACTGTTCACATAAACCTCAGTGATGTGAGCCTTGTTGCTCAGGAGTGACAAGTTGCTAATATGCAGAAGGGATGGGTGATCTTTCTTGCTTCTCATGCATGTTTCTGTATGTTAATGACTTGTTGGGTAGCTAAACTTGTAAGGTACTAGAATTGATATAAATGTGTACAGGGTCCTTTTGCAATAAAACTGGTTATGACTTGATCCAAGTGTTTAACAATTGGGGCTGTTAGTCTGACCATACATCACTGTGATCAAATGTGGACTTTTTTCAGAGGGTGAAACTACAAGTCTTAACCACAGTGTAACTTACAGTTTCCTAAAAACGTAAACCTGGCAGCTATAGAATACACTATGTGCATTTATAATAGCTATTTTATATATTGTAGTGTCAACATTTTTAAATTAAATGTTTTACATTCACATGTGAGGAGTCTTTGTCATTTGGTTTGTATGGGCTTGAAGAAGCTTCCTCCTCCTGGCTCCAGTAGGTTAGCAGTAGATGCCTGTAATGCCAGACTGCTGCTGTGACCATTTTGTCTGTCAACAGAATGGAGAACTTGCCCTGGCCACCCTCAGAGGTTTTTGGAGGCTTGCTGTAGCTTGAGTCATTGCTCTTGGCCAGTGAGAGCAGAGCTGAGCCCTTGCAGCTGTGGGGTAGAGGAGGAATAGGCTGACTTGACAGGCCAAGGCTAGGCAGCAGCCTTTTGAGGGGGTGGGGGGGCTTTTGTGGTTTGGGGTTTTTTTTATAAAATCTTAACTGCTTATTGCTGTCAGCTGTTCAGGCACCACTCTTGAGCTAAGCTTTTTTTTTCTTTTTTTCCTCCTCCTTTCCACTAGGTGCAGGGGAAGTTTATTTCTGTGGCATGACTGGTCTGCCCAAAGCAAAACTACCAGCTTGTTCCCTGAGCAGTGTTGGGTGCTGAGTTGGGGGGGGTGTGGCTGCAGCCCCCGAGTTTCTGTGGGATCTGGCTCTGTGACTAAGTCCCAGTTAATAACAGCAGCCAGCACTAGCAGTGCAGGATGGTATGTGAGTGGAAAAGCTAATTATACAACCTGAGAGCATATGGGCTGCTAAGCAAACTGGAATGGGCACTCAATAAGATTCTCATTTCCCATCTAAGCTTTTTTGATGAAACAGGATTATACACTCCGACCTTCACTTCAGAACAGCTCTTTGGGCTCTGCTGAGACAGGTCTGGTTTTCTCAGCAGTGCCTCTGGGAACAGCCCTACCTTGTTAGGTTGTGGTAGAGGAAAGCTGCTCAGCCTGCGTCTGAAACACAGGTAATTAACATTTAAATTGAATTGCAAGGCCGGCTCTCCTCAGCTCTTAAAGAACGGGCTGCACTAGTAAGGCTAGAGTTGGCACAGTAAAGTAGCACAGGGAAGTAGTTTAGCCAGCTCATCTTGATTTATTTCAATGAAATTAAAAGTGCCACGGCAGAAGTGGCATTTCAGGAGGAAGAACAGCAATGCTTTATACCAGAGAGCGGGCGGTAAGTCAACACTGGCCGTCCACGCAATTGTTTGCAGACCGGACGTGTTTACAGCACTTCCTTCCACAACGGCTGCCTGGAAGCAGTTTGAAAAGGATCCCGACTCCTGCTCCCTGGAGCCGGGGCCTGCCTCGCTCGGAGTGCTGCTGGGCAGCCGTGTCGCAGGCGACGGCTGGACCACCGGAGCTCGGGGCTGGAGCCAGGGCTCTCCCTTATCAGACAAACCACTCCGTGTGCTTAAATCCTGCAGCTGGAGGAACATGCGCTCCTTACCATGCGCTCTTACACAACTTCCTCAACGCCCTTTCCTATGCCGCACCGAGCGTGCTTGGAACAAACGTAGCCCCCCCTTTTAATACCATTATCATATCTGCCACAGAGCTGCTAAAAACATGTTCTAAAATAATCCAAGATTAGGTTTGAAACAAGCATTTTCCTCACTGCTAAACCTGTAGGGAAAACGATTTCCTTGCATCTACATTGTAAACTTAATTGCTTTAAAGGCCTGGATCAAAGTTAAGCACTGTCTCAAACTTCAGCTGATGCTAAGTGATCTCAGGTAGATCACCTGGGCAGGTCTGTCCTGGGGGTACAGCCTGCCAAGGGGACAGCTGGCAGGGATGTCCCCACAAGAAATCTGAGGGTCCTTGGGTGGCCTGGGAGCCATGCAATTTGGGAAGCATCACACAGCTTGCATTTAGGCAGGTTAAAAATAAGAATTCCATGTGACGGGGATTTATGAATGCTTGCTTTGGTGCTAAACTGCAGTAGCAGGCTAGGCTCCTGCAGGAAAAGTATGTTTCAAAATAACATCCCTCGAAAACAATGTTTCCTCCAAGTTCTTAGTGGAAACAATGAACCATCTGGGTATGCCTAGAAGTTGTTTCTTAAAATAAAATCATTGTCTAGCACTTATAAAAAAAACCCAACACACAACACAAAAACCAAACCCACCAGAAAACTGTATCAAAGTATCTATTCATCTTAGTAACCTCAATAAAAAGAAATTAAGCTAGATCTTGCATGTGGTGGACCAGCGACTCTTGGTATTCCACAATCTCACTGTGATGATATCTGAAGACATAAACCGCTCCCTTACCGATTCTCCCGATGATTTCCTCACATTCTTGCTCAGAACTCGATGCAAACACCAGACAGTCGAATGTGCTCCTGTCAGGGCTCTCCGGGGAAGCGCTAAAAATGGAAACATGTACATTAGCCGGCAGAGAGAGCGGCTCTGAAAGCCCAGCCCTGGCTTGTAACCACACCAGAGACCCCGCGGCTGGTCTGGATGTCGCTTGTTTATTTTCTAAGACCCGCATCCCTCTACATCCCCCCTCCCAGGGCCCACGGGCAGCACTTACGCCACGCAGAAGGCGAATAAATTGCTGCTGTCCACGTAGCGTCCCACGCAGGAGATGGTGGGGTAGGGGTAGCGGCACAGGACCTGCGCAGGGGACAGGAGGGAGATGGTGTTGGGGGCTGCAGTCAGTCCCCATCATCCCCATTCCTGGTTTAAACTGGACCCGTAACCTCTCCATCCAGGCTCCCTGCGCCGCAAGATCAGCAGCCTCGGGAGTCACCCTGACCTTGGGTGTTGCTCACTTACCTTGGAAGAAGTCTTCTCCTGTACGAGGACTTCTGCTTCCTTCACATCAAATAAAACCTCCTGAATGGGGGACGGAGGGGAGAGAAACCCCAATCGTCACAGCATCTGAGCTCTATTTTTAATAAGACACTTACGAGAGAGATTATTCAAAAGCAGAGGTGACAAAGCAGTCAAGCACAGCTTTTTCAAGGAGTTTTCTCTGTGCTGCCCTTTTTTTTCACCACCCGGTGCTCTCACACTTGAATCTTTTCACAAACAACTCCCCAAAGGCTCAAGCAACAGTGACCTGAGCCCTAAAGCACCCTGGAACCAGGCTTAGCCTCCCCACAGTTTTCCAAGTGCTTTTCCTGCACGTGGTTGTATTTTTTTTTTTTTTTTTTTCCTTAATGCACTTTTCTATCCTGGCTGCAGAGATGCTTCTAACAAGAAAAATAAAACCTCACAGGGATGGGGGATGTCAAATACTCAGCCAGGCCAAATGAACCTGAAGCCATCAGGAAAAAATATCCCCGGGCAGAGGCTGTATTTCTCTGCAGTTTTCTCACCAAGCCCTTCCCGGGATGCCCTCAGCCCCGTCGCTCACCCGCGGTGCCGAGCGCCTCTCCAGCACGGCGGGGATGGCCCGGTCCAGCACCTCTTTGCCACCGTACTGAAACGGAGCGGGAAGGAGGGAATAACCCACCAGCACGTGAAAAGAAACCCAGGAGAGGCGATTTAGCCCTAGGCACATCTCTGGCCCGTTGCCTCACCTCCCCAATGCTGGTCCGGCCCAGGTACCGCAGGTTGTAGAGCAGCCTGGGGAGAAAGGGGCTTGGGGGCATCAGAGCAAGGGCCCTGAGCATCCTCCTGCTGCTCTTTGCAGGGGAAGATGCTCACAGCCCCCCCCCCCCAAGGACAGCTTTGGCCCCACGGCCTTGAGCGGAGACCGGGGATATTGTGGGTAAGGGGCTGTCCCGATGCCAGGACCCCCCAGCCCAGCCTGGGGGTCCCGGGCTTGCCGGACCTACCTGTCCCCCTGCAGCTTCTGTGACTCCCCCTCACTCCTACGCCGGGGTCTGCGCTGGAGCTGGAAGTGGGGCTCCTTCTCCTTCAGGACCTTCAGGTAGGGCAGCAGCGGCTCGTAGACCCCCCCGTCGTGCCACTGCCACCGCAGCAGGCGGAAGCTGAGCGGTTGTCCCTTCAGCTTCTGCAGCATGGCCCCGGCCTGGAGGGAGGGTGGGGGAAGCAGAAGGGAGGATGGGGGACGGACGGACAGGAGAGGGCGAGATGGGGGGGGGGGACACGGCAGCCCGCTGTGCTCACCCACCTGCCCGCTGTAGGCGTTTCTCAGCGAGCAGCCGTTGATCTCGTCGAGGATGTCGCCGGCCAGCACCACCTCGTCCACCTCCACCTGGCTCTCGGGGAGCACCTCGGTGACAAAGACTCGGCCGTCCACGTACCTGGGGGTGCAGCCAAGCCCCAGCTCAGCCCTGGGGACCCAGCCCATCTCCCCGGGCTCTTTTGTACCATCAGTGATGTTTCACCGATACACGGGGGCAGGGAAAAGCCACCCCACAAACAGCAGATACTGGTGAGGCTGAGCCGATGGGGAGAAAAGCACCAGAAACAGCCCCAATGCTCTCAACAGAGTATGTATCTCCCCTTTTTGGGGAGTTTTGAGTGTCTTGGTGTCGAAATCCTGCTGCAGAGCAGAAAGGAGGATCAAGGGCTCCTACCTGAGCACCATCCCCAGCGCTCGGCACGGGACCGTCTCGTAAGTGACGCACACCTGGAAGAGAGTGGCCGGTGACAGTGGCCCTGGCAATGGCCACAGGACACCCAAGGAGCATGATGAAGATGAGGGGGAGGATGGGGACCCCTTGCCCTGGATCATTTCTGGTACTGGTGCCAAACCAGGGCTTCAGGATCCCAGGGAGGGAGAGACCGGTCCCCAGTGCCCCAGGCTGGGCTGGGACCATCAGTGCTTGACCCTGTCCTCTCGTGGGATTCGGCTGTGCCCAGACCCTGAAGGGACAAACCTGCTAGATGGATGGGATGGCAAAGCAGCAGGTGAACCCTCAACTCAGTGATGAGCCTTCCTCCCTCATCCCATGTGTCCCCACGCAGCCGGGCGAGTGCTGCCGCCCCTCCCCAAAGCCGCTGCTGTTTGCAGCGGCATTTACTGTCACATCATATTAGCAAGGGACGCGAAACACGGCCAGTTCGGCTGGGAGCACTTGCTCTTAGAAATGCCCAAAAGCCAGCAGGATCCCAGCCTCAGCAGCAGCACTGTGGCTCGGTGCGTGCCGTAACCAGCCCCAAAGCCACCTTGAGCTTTTTGGGGGATTCTTTTGTGTTAAAAAGGCAGTGGAGGGATGCTCTTCACTTTTAAAAGACATCAAGGTGTCCCTGGCATTCTCAGTAAATGCACCGATATGTCCCTGAGCAAAACCAAGAGCAAAAACCAACTGACACATAGTCTGTGTCAGCCCAGGGAAATGGGGATTTTTTGGCAAGAAATCGGGGAAAGGAGCATGGGAAAACTTCATTTATATCAGCAATTTAGGCCTGGGTACTACTCAAGCTTGGTTTTTACTCCCAGGAATGCTGGGATCTGCTACTGGTGGCAGTGCAGGCACCCGGCAGGATCCAACCTCGGTGGCAGAGGGAGCTCTGCTCATGCTGGTGAACCTGAGCCAATTCACCCCTGGCTGCAGCCGGGCAGAGACTTGCGTGGCAATCCCTCCCCACCAAATCATTCCTTATCTTCCTCATTTGACTTTTCAGCAAGGGCCACGCGGCAGAAGGACGGCTCCGCGGAGAGACAAGCTCTTACCGGCAGCAGCCAGCTTTCGTCCAAGAAGCTGCAATTCTGCAAACAAAGGAGCTTCAGCGCCATCAGTCCCGGTGAGGAAGGGGCCGCGGCCCCGTGCCAGCAGCCGTGTGCCAGCCACCACCCCGCCGATTTGTCACCGTACCTGCAGGTCCAAGGAGAAATCCATCTCTGTCACCACCAGCAGCAGCGAGAGGAAAGGCTCTGCAGAGGGATGGGGATGGAGAGGCAGCATCACCACCGGGTTCCCGGCAGCCACAACCTTGCGGGGACATGGCAGAGGTCTGAATAAAGCCATTTTCGGCGTAACTAATGAGGTCTGGGGAGAGAGGCCCTGAAAGCATCCCAGCACCGTGGCACCCAGGCTGCTGCTGGAGGATCATCCCGGGCTCCTGCTGCTGGCATGGGGAGAGAAGCACTGCGGCTTGATGCCTGATTTCCCCAAATTCAGACCAAGGCTTGCAGCAAATGCTGCTGACGAGCAACTTTCTCTCCATTCCTCCCCTTAAATGCAAAGCGAAGCTGCCCGGGCTCTCCTGCACGAGCCTTACAATTACACTGATGGAGAGCTGCAATCTGCTCACGCACCAGCAGCGCGGGTGATTTATAAGCCATCTAGGTACAGGTTTAACACGGAGTTATTTATCATAATCAAAAGATTAAAGGCTTTCACCCTGGCCTGCCCCCCTCCAAGCAGCATGGCTGCAGATGGAGTGGTGCAGCTTGTCAAGGCAACGCAGCCATTTACCGCACCGAACCCCCCGTGTGACCCCTCACGCGGGACCGCAGCCTGAGCCCAGCCGCCAAGGGCTCCCCTCGAAACTGGACTGCTGGGTCTGCTTAAACCAGCATCCTTGGTACAAAGAAATAACACAGAAGACTCTTCAGAAGCAGTTTTCCTATCCTGTGACGCTAAAACCAATCTTAGACGGATTCAAACCATGTTTAAATATTTACACCTCTTTTTCCATCACCGCAGCAGCATATTTAGATTTTACCACTAAGTTTGGCTTAGAAAAATCATGGAGGACTATTTTCCTCCCCCTCCGCAGCAGCGCGGTGCCATAACACCTGCGACAGCCGCCCCCGGGGTGGGTTACATCCCGCTTCGGCGGAGCCACCGTCCTACCCAGGAGGTCTTCGTTGCCGAGGATGGAGCTCACCGGATCATAAAACTGAAAGAGGGAAACGCCACCATTAATTACGCTGCTGTTTTGCTCCCCACCGCCCGTGGGTAGCAGCTCCCCCCACAACTTCCCCACCACCGTGCTGCACCTCCAGGAGCCGGGGGGTCTGCGCCAGCTGCTGCACAGCCGCTGCCAGCACCTTTCCCTGCAGAGCCAGGCGCAGAAAGTACCGCCCGCGGCCCTGCGCCGTCCGTGCCTTCTCGCAGCTGCCCGCTTTCTGGATGCTGATGGAGAGAGGGCTCGGCCTGTTTGGGGAGAGGGGAAGCAGCTCGGGGCTGAAACTTTGGCGGCCTGTGGGAGCATCCTCCCTGCACCCTTTGGGATGGGCACGTCATGATGGATGCTGCCACGGTTCAGATTTTCGTCCTCAGCTTGACTCGGGGCTGCTCACCTGCCACTGTCCCCCGTGGGAAGCTGCTCCAGCCAGTGCCAGTAATCCCGTCTCCTGAAGCCCCAGGCTGGCTCTGTGGGAGAAAAGGAGACCGAGGCCCCTCGCAGTGGGCACCGGGATGCTGCCACCCCCCGCCCGGGCACGAAGGACCACTCACGTCGGAGCCCCTTGCGCAGGATGCACTCCAGCAGCTGGCAGAGGGAAGCGAGGTGCGGCGAGGTGTCTGTGCAGGGCCCCCCGTCCTCCCGCAGCCGCAGGACCCCTCCTGCGGTGAGGGGAGCATCAGCACCCATGGGTGCCCCAGCTGGGGGTGGGTGTAGGGGGGGGACACCTATGGGAACAGCTCTGCGTACAGCCCCAGGGAGGGTCGCTGGTGCTGCAGGAGGTGCCCGACACCCTGGCAGGATGTGACCCACCCTGTCTGCCCACACTCACACCGGACAGAAACTCAGGTAAACTTCCTCAAAACCGAGGTCAGGTGCGGTACCGAGGCGGGGGGGAAACACCCGCTCAGGCGGCAGGGCTGGCCCTGCCACGGCAGCCCCCGGCCCGGGGACACCCCACCCGGTCCGGCCCACGCCGTCAGTCCGGCCAAACCGGTGCAGCAAGGGGCCGGGCCCCCGGGCGAGGGCTACCGGGGGAAGCAGGTACCGGTCCCGGGGGGGGGCCACGCTCACCTTTAAAGGCGCTCAGCAGCGGCTCCTTCCTGGCCATGGGCTCGTCCCCCCGCCCTGGGGGGGGGGGGTGTTGTCCCGCGGAGGCTGCGGCCGGGCGGGAACTGGGAACCGGGAACTGGGAACCGGGAACTGGGAACCGGGAACTGGGAACCGGGAAAGGGCCGGGCCCCGCCCCGGGAGCGGAGCGGAGCAGCCCGGCCCCGCGGGGGGGTGAGACCTACCGGCTCACACTCACCCGCCCCCGCCGCTGCGTGCGGCATCGCACGACGGCCTTCGCTGTGCGGGCACATACGCACACACACACATATATATATATTCACACACATACACACTTACAGCACATCGGTATATATATACATCTACGTATGTACCTGTACGCATCTCTAACAGAGACACCGGTGCGTATATATATATATATATGTATCTGTGCTTATATTAGGAGAACGCAGAAATTGGGATAGGGATATAGACATATGCATTAAGAAGTCCCAGGTACCGGCACCGCCATAGGTACGTACACCCCGGGGTGCGTATAGGCGTGACGCTCGTCCTGCCTATAGGGATGTACACGCACCGACAGCGGTTCCGAGGCCGCAGCCAGGGACGCGCACGGGCTGCGGGGACCGGGACGGGCTCGTCCCCCCGCCCGGCTCCGCCGGGGCCCCGCGGGGCCCCGAGTTCGAGCCCGGCCGCCGGCGGAGCCGGGGCGGGACCGGGGGCGGTCCGGGGCGGAGCGGAGCGGCCATGGCGGAGGCGGTGGCGGAGCCCGGGTCGGTCCCGTTGCTGGCGGCCGCCCGCCGGGCGCACCGAGCGGCTTTCGGGGGGGCGGCGGCGGTGGCGGCGGCGTGGGCCCCCGGCCGGGTCAACCTGATCGGCGAGCACACCGACTACAACGGCGGCTTCGTGCTGCCCATGGTAAGGGCCGTGCTCCGCCGCCCCGGCCCCGTGATCCCTCGGTGTCACCCTTCCGGGTCCCCCCCCGCAGCCTCCGGGGATCCCCGGGGGCCGTCCACCCCCCCGGCCTGCCCCAGGATGTCCCCCCGGCATCCCGCCACCGCGCCCGGGACCACCGGAGCATCGGGGGCAGCACCCCGCAGACCGGCTCCTAACTCACTGCAGGGGGGATGCGATTCCCCCGACCGCCTCTTCGAGGGGCTGAAGCCTCTTTTCTGCAATCCCGTCAAACAATTTTCCGTTCCCGGAGAGCGACGTTTTGGTGGCAGAGATGGTTCGAAGCAGCTGGGGCTTCCTTGCCCTCCTTCGGCTCGGGGGGAAGCCCCAGCTCAGTCCTAAATCAAACCTACAGCTAATTATTTTGAGGCCGAGGAGCGTGGGAGCAGGTCAGCTGAAGTTCCCTGCAGGCAAGAAAACTTGGCGAAGCCTCTCACGTCCTTGTCGTGGGTTTCCACTCCCCCGGAGCCCAGCAGCCAGCACCCCAGCGCTGAGCTGGGGCGGTCGGTCACAACATTTCAGTGCTAAGACTGACCCTGTGTGGCATTAAATAGCCAGAAAGTTTAATGCTGTGACGAGCCAGAGTGTCCGGTGGGGGCTGGCACCTTCACATGGACAAAATTAAGGGTAACGTGTTGGGTGCTGCCAGCTGTGGGTTGAAGCAGCCACAGCTGTCCCCCGCCACCAGTGGGGATGCTCCAAGGGATGCCGTGGGGTCTGAGCCCACCTTCCCCACCCCCCCCAGGCCCTGCAGCTGGGGACGGTGCTGGTGGGATCCCCCACTCAGGACGGGACCATCTCCATCCTCACCACCTCGGCGGAGGCAGACGAGCCCCACAGGGTGCAGTTCCCGGCTCCCCGCCAAGGCAGTCCTCTCAGCCCGGGGCAGCCTCGCTGGGCCAACTACATCAAGGGCGTCATCCAGCACTACCGGGGTAAGACCCAGGCTGCCGGGTGGGTTAGAGGTCCCCTCGCGTGAGGCCGGTTCTCGGCGCCTGGCTTTTGGTGTGCTCCAGGGGCTCTTCCAGTGCCGGTGCAATCCTGCAGCTGCTGCCGGGACCAGGCTCCATCAGAGATGCTTTCAGCTCCAAAGACCCCTGTGTTTGGGGAGGGGGGTACCTGGGTCACGCTCTGCCATGGGTCACCCTGCGTTTTAAAGTGGGATATCGGACAGGGGCTCCTCTCCGCCAGTTCCCTGTGAGCTGTGGGGCAGGGCAGCCCCCAGCCCTGTAGGGGCTCATGGCCCCCATCCTGCCTTCTGTTCCCACAGGTGGTCCTGTGCCGGGCTTCAGCGCCGTGATAGCCAGTGACATTCCCCTGGGTGGGGGCCTCTCCAGCTCAGCCGCTCTGGAGGTGGCTACTTACACCTTCCTCCAGCAGCTCTGCCCTGGTAAGGCAGCAGCCGGATCTGGCCCCTGGTGCCTCTGTTCCCGGGTGGGAGCTGGGGATGAGTGGGGTGCCCTTAGCAAGATCCTGCAGCCCTAGGGGAAACGCCACTGTGGAGTGGGTCACAACACCCCGCCGCTGCCGGAGCTGGCACCGCTGGGGTTGCGGGGCTCCTCCAGCTCACCCAGCCTGATCTGCCCATGCCTGTAAAGCCCACAGACCACCCCTGGGGCTGGCTGGGGGAATAAGAGGATGTTTCCCTGGAAGCATGTTCTCCCCACCCTTACGTCCCCAAAAATGGAGACATCTGAAACACCAGTGTCAAATTATCGCATCTAGCTGGATCCAGGGACCCATGCTGGCACAGATGCTGTGCGCTGCTGCAGGAGCAAGCACCTGCAGCTGATGCTTTAGCAAAACCCCATTCCATGGGAAAGCAACCCTTTACCTTCGTGTTTGCTCCCCCTGCTCCAGGGCAAGGGGCGAAGATCCCAGAGCTGCTAACCTGCGTCTCTCTGTTCTGGCACAGATGATGGTGATTTGGTAGCCAAGGCGCTGGCGTGCCAGAAAGCGGAGCACACGTTTGCTGGCATGCCCTGTGGGATCATGGACCAGTTCATATCCGTGATGGGCAAGGAAGGCCACGCACTGCTCATTGACTGCAGGTCAGGGCCGAGTGCCGAGCTCACTGCGCTGTGCCCACCTCCTTGGGCAGGTGGGGATGAGCTGGTCCCGTGGCCATGAAATAAATGCAGGAGTGCAGGGAGGGGTTAACGCCTGAACCCAGCCAAAAATCTCATTGCGGGGCTGGGACTCCCTGCATTTTAATTCCTGCATCTTGATTCCTCCTCCCGCATCCTTTCTGCTACTTGCCTGGGCTGTCTTTCCCGCAAAGTCATTAGGGTCTCTTATGGGACTAATAATTGGGAGGGATTGAAATGCTCGAGCAAAATCCTAAACCACTTGGACTTTGCCTCAGTGGAGGCAGGAGCTGCCTGCCACGTGGCCTCACCCGGATGGCCGAGGCGTGGAGCGGGCAGGGGACGGGCACGTGGCCGGCGCTGAGCTCTTGCTGCAGGTCCCTGGAGACCGTCCTCGTCCCGCTGACCGATGCCAGCTTAGCCGTCCTCATCACCAACTCCAACGTGCGGCACACGCTGACGGGCAGCGAGTATCCCACGCGCCGGCGGCAGTGTGAGGAGGCGGCAGCGGCGCTCGGCAAGGCCAGCCTGCGAGATGCCACCATGGCCGAGCTGGAAGGTGGGGACAGTCCCTCCCTCGGCTCTGGCTGCTCCTCGGGGCAGCAGGACCTTGGTGCCCCATGGCACGGGCTGAGACTGTGGGGCAGCACCTGGGACAGGTGGGTGGGTGCACGCACCGGGATGGGACCGTACCACAAGTAGAGAAGCTCTGGCACAGGATGGTTGCAGGATGCGGCCGTGCTCATCTCCAGCAGCATCCTGCAGACCCGGGCGGTTTTGCTGCAGGGGCATGCATGTCTCCGCAGCGGCCAGGAGCCGGCTGGGCGAGGAGGTGTACCGGAGAGCCAGGCATGTCATTGGTGAGATAGCACGGACGGCCCAGGCAGCGCAAGCGCTGCAGGAAAGGGACTACGGGATGTTCGGGAGGCTGATGGTGGAGAGTCACAACTCCCTCAGGTGAGGATGTACCAACCCTAGGGCAGGGCAGGCTGTGTCAGGGGCACCGGTGTTGAGTCCTCGTGGGGTTCCCTTGCCTGCGGGTGCAGCACTGGGGGCAACCAGAACCATGTGCTGCCTGGCATCTCTCACGGCTCAGCCTGCCGGGGAGTTTTAAGAAAAGCCCCACAGGCTTCTGCATCGAGGCGTGCTGGGATGAGGCAGCCAGTCACATATGTTGCAGACACATGCTGCTTACAGCAGTGCTCAGCGGGTCCCCGATGCTTGCAGCCTTGCTCATGTATATGTGCACTTGTAGGCAGAGAGCAGGACTGGGATTTGCAGCATGCTGCATTGCTGCAGTTTGCTATGGTAATGGGTGCACCAAGAAGTGTGTTTCAGCTGTTTGTGGTGCAGGGGCTATGGTCAGGGCGCAGGACAGGGCTGATCACGAGTCTCTTCTCTCCAGGGACGACTATGAAGTGAGCTGCCCAGAACTGGACGAGCTGGTAGAAGCAGCCCTGGAGGTCGATGGGGTTTATGGCAGCAGGATGACCGGGGGTGGCTTCGGAGGCTGCACGGTGACGCTGCTGGAGGCTGGGGCTGCAGAGAGAGCTCAGCACCACATCAAGGTACACAGCAGAAAAGTGCCAGGAGATTGGCTTGAAGATCCCAAGGAAACACTCAGGGGCATGGCCCAGGGATGCCATTGAAGCTGTGCTCCTGAGGCACTTGGGGTTGCTGTAGCCCATCCAGTATTGCACAGGGACAACCCCAAGTCTGTTCATGCTACTAAGCTCTTGCAGGCAGTTCAGCACCATGCTGGTCACAGAGCACTGCCCAAGGACCTTACTGCACTGAGAAAGTGAGTGAAAAGGTGCTGGGTGAGCTTCAGGAAGACTAAATCTATCTAGGGAAAAGTCATCCAAGCCAAGCTTAGGCAATGCTGAGCTTAATGTCAGCAGTCACAGCCTAGGAAAGATCTCAGTGCCGTCATCAACGTTCTTTAAATCAGCAGCTCAGCATACACTGGTAGCTGAAAACACCAGCAAAATGGGGATGTCAGGAAACGGGGGCTGTGAATGAGGCAGACCTTCATTTTGCTGCTATATGAGAATATGGTGCACCCTGTAAATAGTGGAGGGGGGGGATAAAGAAGGGGCAGAGTAAGATGTCTGAAATGAGGAGAGACCAAAAGGGCTGTGCCTCTGCCATCTAACGAGAAGCTGGGAGAGAGGGAATGTGACCAGGGGTTAGAAAACAGCAAAGGGGATAGATAGGGTGAGTGTGGAACTGACCCTCAAATCCTCCAAAATAAGAACCAGTGACCACTGGATGAGTTAGGACTAAAACAGAGCCGAGAAAGCACTGTGCAGAGCTGGCAGTGAGTTTTCTGCTGCCGCCAGCGGCCGCGGAGGTCAGCAGCATCAGCAAGGTCAAAAAGGGGGTGGAAAAAGTCACAGAGAACCGTCCATAAGGGGCTGCTGAAGGGTCAGCTTGGGGATGTGCTGACAGCCTCCCTGCCCCATGCTGTGGATGGACCAAGGGACCCCAGCAGTGGCCAGGACAGCATGCTGTCCCCAAAAAAGCATCCCATGTGGCTGCTGTTGGAGCAGTGGCTGGGCCAGATGCACGGCTGGGCCTTTCTCCCCCTGGTCTGTCATCCCCCAGCCTGGCCTCTTGCTGCAGCGTAGTACAGCCCCAGAGCACCAGCATTTACTGCTCCTCTTGTCTCCTAGGAGAAATACAGCGGCACAGCCACCTTCTACCTCACCAAACCCTCTGGAGGGGCAAAGGTGCTGCCCTTGTAGAAGAGCCACCACCTCGCCTGGGCTGGGATCGCCTCCCTCCGAGAGACGGCTGCTTTCCTCCCTTCGCAAAGGAATCAGTTTGTCTGTCTGCATCATTTGCCTAATAAATGCAAAACGTTTGCACAGTTCTGTGTCTGCATGAGCTGAGCTCTGATGCCAAAGTCACTGGGGACCTTTCCTCGGAGGAGACTGCTTTAACTCCAGTTTGCACTGGTGTAACAAGCCATTACCGGGGACGTGGGGTGCAGCACCGCTTGGGTATCTGCTTCTGGCATGTGTCCTTCATCTGCCGCTGCAGATGGAGGGTATTGGGGGGGGGGGGGGGATGATTTTTTTTTTTTTTTTAAATAAAAGGGAAGAGACAGACTGTAGAGAAAACATTTATTGAGTGCAATAGGAAGCCATCTGCTCAAACACTCACTGTCAGTGTGGGCTGCTGGATCCACCTTGGAAAGGCTGAAACACCACCAGCCCTAACAACCAGATGAAAATTAAAAAGTGATGCTGTTCTAGTGCAAGGCATTGCTTAGGTGCGCAGCCGCCTTGCGCGTGGGGATGGCGTGATGCCCTGGAGAGCAGCAGCTGACAGGCTGTGCTCTTCTCTTGGATAACAGGATAGTCTTTGGTTAAAATGCATGGAAGTGGGGCTCCCTTTTTAGGCAGTTTTCAGTGTTTTATCCTGGACCACAAAGCACAGGGAAAGGGTCATGAAGTCCTTGTGCAGGAGGAGACGCGTCAGCTGGAAACTCCAACCACAAAGGTGAGATGGGAACTGGGAGGCAGGCAGGCTGACGCCACTGGTACTTGCTCAGGAAAAAATAAGTGCTTCTTGAAGGCACAGTAAAACCACAGGGCTGGTGAAGTACCTCTTGAACCAAGTTCAAAACTGATCTAGCTCCAGCTGCAGTCCTGGAGATTCCTGTGGACTTTACTCACCTACATGCATCTTTGGCTCAAACATGTACAACCCCTCCCACTCAAACGAACAGCCCGGAGAGGAGACGGAGCTCTCGGTGGTGTTAGTGCTGGAAAGTCGTCTTCTGAGTCCGAAAAAAAAAAAAAAGGAAAAGAAAAGAAAAAAAAAAGGAACAAAAAAGCCAAGGTCCAGCATCAGATCAAAGCAGGCAGGCGACACTGCCAGGGAGACCAGGCAGCTGCTGTTTTGGTTGGAAGCTCTAATCCAGAACAGTGGCAGCTGCTGTTTCGGGGCAGGATCCTTGCTTTCAGCAGGCTCCTCGCCTGCTCCCGTGCAGCTGAAGCACGCCAGGGCAATGCGCTGCTCAGCAAGACACGGAGCCCAATTGTTCTTGTTGGCAGAGGGCAGCAAGATGCCAGGCATCATGCCCAGAGCTGGGAAACGAGGTCCAGCAAGGTCTGAGCTCAGCCCTGCATCCAGCATCATGCCAGGACAGCTAAAGCCGAGGGCTGAAGAAGGCCCAGAGCCTTGCTCAGGATGATGAGAGAGACCCTGCTGTTCCCAGGTTTGCTCTTCCCTTGTGTTTACTGAGGGATCACAGGTCCCTTTATGGACGTTGTTGGTGGGCAAAAGGGCTTTTGAAAGATATCCAACACCACCTGCCCCAAAATCTCACACTCTCCACATCAGCCATGTAAGAAATCGCAGGCACCGTTCCTGGCTCCAGGCACCGCTGCCTGGACTATCCCCATCCCTCATCTCCAGGCAGCTCCCAGCCCTCCTGCGCACGTGTGCTGTGGCTGCAGAGCACTCAGCTGATGGATGCTGTGCAATAAGCGGGTCTGGTCGCTTGCAGCCATCTGCTGAAGTCTCCAGTGCTGGAGAATATAAGGCGCAAGTCAGAGTCCACCAGCTCATCAACAGGCTTTCCACCAGGTTTAGTGGCCTTTGGATCAAGCCCTTAACTAATTTCTTCCAGTTATTCGTTTCTCAGCAGTCAGAGTCCCAGTGTAGCCTCCACATTCAGCATAGATCTCATCCACCTCATTTTTTTTTATAAAATAATAAAATACATTTATATATATTTATATATATATACTACGAAAACTGTACAATATTGTATGCAAAAATGCATCAGTGGCCATCATGAGTAATGCTATACAAATGAAAGACTATACTTTGCTATCGTGGTACCAAATGTTAGCAGTGAAGGACAGACACAAATAGGTGCAGTAAGAAAGCATAGGTTACCCCAAACCCCTACCTTGCAGCGCTCATAAGAAAAAAACAAACAGAGCGAAATAACCATCTCCAGTGGACAGACAAGTTGCCGGAGAGCCTGGAGCAAAGATGGAAATGGTGACCCTGGGATCCTCTCAAAAGTGAGGACCTGAGAATAAATCATTCTGTTCCATTTATCTGGGGAGGCTGGAGCCATCGAGACACCCGGATTTTGGCAGGTGTGTTTGGTTGGATGGGCACTGAAGAATGGCGTTGGAGTGAGCGGTGATTGTTCATGGAAGACATCCCTGTGGACTCTGCAGAACTGAGTCTATGCAGAGCAGGACAGGGTGAACAAGCCCTGAAGGATGAGCACACATCTGATGACCCAACCGTGCCAGAGCTTTGAGAGCGCTGGGCTCCAAACGAGAGGTCCAGAGCTTGAAATGCCATGGAGGGTCTCTGCCCACATGAGGAGCTGCCGAGGCACCGTGGCAGTGTCTGGATGAAGCACCCTGGGATCATTCCACAAAGTCCTGCCATCTGAACACAAATGTCCCGCTGGCGGGCAGCCTGCCCTGGTTCAGGCCTCGTAGAACTGCCTCTCCATCTGTTTGGTGAGGGTCCCACTGGACATCACGGTCCGGCTCACAAACTCTTTGGTGACCTGTTTGGTGAGGGTGCTGCTGGCGCTCTCCACTCGCTGGGTTGTCATGAGCATGCCGTCTGCAACGAGAAGCTCAGTGGTCAGGACACCGCGCTAAGTACGGGGTCACAGGGAAGAGGATCTGCTCTACCTAATGATTCCTGACAGAGGCTTCTCCTTAAATACCACTTTCACTGATGGAAAACCTCTCCAGATCAAGTGATTCGGTACTTTTCTATGTCAGTCAATAAGATGAACCTCCTGACAGCTCCCAAACTCTCCATGTTGCAGTGTGAACCCATGAGTCCATGAACTCAAGTGGGACAACATGGAACAACTACACTGATGTGATTAAAGATGGTCGTCACACTTTCCTGTTTTTTCCTGCTCTGAAGAGATCTAACCTTGCAGGAAGAGCTACGATTTGGACCCTAGTGATAGTCCTGGGGGACTTTGAAAACTCAACATTCCCTCTGTGACTGGGCAGCACATGGGGAAATGACAGCAACTGCCCCTGGGGCAGAGCACAGACATGGTGTAGGAAAGGGTCTGGTCATCTTCATCAGTCCTGCCTGATGGACCCTTCCTCCTTGCCTTTGACACTTGAGGCAAAAGCATCCTCAGACCTTTGGATAAGCAGAGTTATCCTTTGCTTTCAGAGGGTTTCAAAGCAGACAGCAAGTCCCTACCTGTGAAGTGGGGATCCAGAGAGGAATGGCTGATGCTGGTTTTGGTGCTGTATTCGGTGGGGAAGTTGTACACTTCTTCTCTCATGTACTGCTGTCCTCCAAACTGGGAGAAAGTCCCTGGGGAGAAGGAAAAGGGATGAATCAGCCAGGAAACAACAAGGAGCTTCCAACCCCTCAACCCTGCATAGTGAGCACCAACAGTGAGCTCAGGAGGTTTCTCTTGCTGACATCAGAGCCAGGTTTAGGAGGAACTGGGAGGACTGGGGAGGTCTTACACCTGTGCAGCGTAAGAAGCTGCCTCCAGGTATGTGTACAATCAGGCATAAGACAGAAGCTTCATAATAAATTAAACACTGGCAGGTTCTCATGATCCTCCCTCATTCAGTGCATCAGGGTTGGGGCAGTGCTCACAAGGCACAGCATTGTCTTCATGGAAGACAATGTCTCCATGTCTTTCGTGGAAAATGGAGTCACCACCAGAGCTGGAAAGGGACTCCAGGAGTTGTGTTCCCTGCTTGAGAGGTTTCTTATCTTTGCATCTCCACAAAGACACGGTACTGTACCTCCATCCTGAGATTCGATGGTGATGATGCCTTCTCTCTCTGGCCCAAAGCCTTGGGTGGTCTTGGCTTGCACTTTGAACTTGTATGGGACATTCTCACTCAGGTGGGGCACAGTCAGGGTAGTTTCCGGATTGTCTCCTTCGACATAGATATTCCTGGGCTCCCCTAATCCACACAGACATACCAGCAGTGAAGACAGACAGGAGTGACAGTCCCTCCAAACGCACTCCCCCCAAGTCTGACTGCTGTCTTGCCTTTCCCTAAGCTTTATGCCACCCACAGACTCTATGATTGCACTCAGTTCTACTAAGGGTTAAGACAACCCTCTTTTAGTACAGTGGTGATCCTCAACAACCTCCACTGGGTTTGGGCTGTAATAAGCTCCAGGTCCTTCCTCCTCCAACCACATTTGTTACACCAGACCATGCAATGACACAAGGCGTCAGGGTCCAGCAGCTCCCAGGCCTGGAATCAGCCTCATGTCCCCACTTTGTCTGCACCAATAAAGCAGACAGCTTTGTTGCTGGTCCCAGCAAAAATGCAGCAAGTTGCTGCCTTTGCTGGAGGTATCTTGTGCTCTACATGGGGAACTGGGCTTCTACAGCCTGATACCATACCTCCTCCATGCAGCATCTCACAGGTGACCATGTAGCCCAAGATGGACCCGTTGGGCTTGCGGGGTCTCTCCCAGCTGAGCTGCAGGGAGTCAGGGCTGAGGGCAGTGAAAACCAGTGGTCCAGGAGCACTGGGTGTGCTCAGCGTGAAGGGTGAACCTGCAGGGGTACGAGCAAGAGGTCAGTATCACAGAAGGTGGCGAGGAGGAGCCTGGGAGGGATCTGCACACAGCATTTATGAAACAAGATGGAAGGTCTCAGCTACCTAGACAGCTAGTGGAAGGTGAGTACATGGGGAAGAAGGCTCTATTTCTAAATGAAAGGAAGGAAAGAAGAGCTCAGGATGTGGTAAGGGGAGAGAAAAAAGCAAGGCCAGCACTGTAGACAGCAGCAGAGACATCAGTGCCACCCTTCTCCTGTCCCCCATCCACCTCACCTGGTACAGGGCTGAGTGGGCTCTGCGGGTCCACCTGGGACTCTATCGTGATGACTCCTTCCCTCTCGGGACCCCAGCCTTCCTCACTTTGGGCCTTCACCTTGAAGATGTAGGAGTGGTTGGGTAGCAGGTCCTCTACCACCACCGAATTCTGGCTGGGGTTAGGGATGGTGAGTCGGTGCACTTCTCCTGGGACACACAGGGAAGGGGAACATCAGTACCACGTTGCAGGCACAAAGACAGAGCCATGGCTTTTGCCTAGACTCTCTCTCAAATGAATTGCCTGGAAAAGTCATCCAGGGCCCCTCCCCAGCCACATCCATCACACCTTGCCACCAACAACTGGTAGTGCAGGACGAGATGTTGTTCCAAAAAAGGCTTGGGACAAAAAACAGCTTCTTGAAAACTCAAAGATTTTCAGCCAAAAAGAATAATTTTCACTAACACTGCCCCAAGTTTCATGTAAAAATAAGAGATTTTCATTCCAATCTTTCCTCCCACTCCAATGTGATGAAAAAAACCTTCAAGTAAGATGTTGGGGATGATGGAGAATGAGGCCAACATTTTTTGGAGTAGAGGTGACTCCACAAGCAACCCCAGGAATTGTCCCCCCAGTAGAAATGGGGAATGAGAGCTGTGGGGTAGCCAAGACATTTCCTCAAGGCGTATATAGAAAAAGCAGAGTTGGGGCCAGCCCCTGAATCCCAGAACACTTGTGGTTGGAAGGGATCTCTAGAGGTCATCTGGTCCAACCCCCACCCCTGCTCAAGCAGGGTCACCCCGAACCAGTTGCCTAGGAGAAGACCCAGACCAGACTCTCCACCACCAGGAGCTCCCACCACCAGTTGCCTGGTGGGCACTGGCCACCTGTTCACTGACCTCCATTGAGGAGCTGGTACTGCACGCTGTAGCCCTGCACCTCCTTCTCGCAGTGCGGCTCCTGCCAGCTCACCTTCAGGGAGGTGGGTCCCAGGGCGGAGAACACCAGGCGTGTGGGGGTGTCAGGGACGCCCAGTGGCAGCCTGGAGTCTAAGGCAAAAAGGGAACATCAGGGTGGAGATTTGGGGGCTGGGGGGCTAAAGGGGCTGGGGGAGAGGAGGGAGTGGCACACGCAAGCGTGGGATGGTCCCGATGGTCTGGGGAGAACATGGAGAGATGTCATCTCTGGAAGCTGGCCCATCATGAGGGGGGATGGCTGGCTCTGCACACCTACAGCCCATGACCTTGGGGTGCCAACCTCGGGTGGGACAAGTCAAGGTAAGCTTCATGCCCCTGTGGTAGAGAGACCAGAGCATGGGCTTGGGTGCAGCATATGGCCCTCCTCGTTCACCCTGAAGCACCCTGTCCAGTCTGCCAGAAGCTTCACAGACCTCTTCAGATGTAGCTTAGTTAAGACTGGCCCTAGTCTATAGCTAAAGCAGCCCAACATCTCCAGGGACTGTTCAAGGGAATGGGGGCAGCTGGGACCAGGACTGGCTGCTCTGGCTCCCTCCCAACTCAGCCCACTGGGACACAAAGCTCATGGCGAGCACAGCAGCCTCCCAGGTGACACTTAGGGTCTGAAGCCCCTCATTGACGTGGGCTTTGGCCAAGGAGCTTGCAGAGAGACATCTCGTATGGAGCACACGTTCTCCCCCAGAGTCCTCCAAAGGCCTGTGGGGTAAAACTGAGAACAACAAGCTTGTTAGGAATGAAAAGGACGGGGACAATGAGCTGATCAGCTCGTTAGAGCATGGTGATAGTGGTGGTGGGTGTTAATCAGCCCAGGTGGGTTGAAACACAACTGAAGTCACCTGCAAATGGAAAGGTGATGTGATGGAGGCACAGGCCAGGTCAGGAGGAAGATCAGTGCGGCACACAGCAAGCCATGGAGAGAAGGTTTGGGGTGAGCAGTGGGTGGCAACAGCTCATGGATGGCCGGTGGCTTGGCTGTTATGGGATGCATGGCTGGGAGGAGACACCGGACAAAGCTGTACCTATATACTTGCAAATCCCTGCAGACCCATCAGTCATGATTATAGAGTCCCGAAAGCCAGTGCTGGGGTAGTAACCCTTCACCTTTGCCCTGCTCCTGAAACCCACATCCCGAGGCCGTGGGATTGTCCTCCCAGCATCTTCATGGATGGGAGGGAGGAGTCTCCCCGGGTAATCTACAAAAGCGGTGCAAGAGAAAGAAAGAAACACCATTGGAGACTTCAGAGCGGGTTCAGCCTAGGTGCTGGCTCCTGCAGAGATGACTTTTTAAGTCTCTTTGAAGAGACTTTTAACAACCTTCTGTCAGTGCCAGCTGATGTACACATGTGGAACTGAAAGGCAACCATGCTGCTAGATAGAGTAAGAAAAAGAGACACATGCTTTTCCTGGAGTGCTTTATGGTGTGAGGATAAGGATGTAGCTCCCTTTCCTGAGTACTCTGGCACGTGAGGGATGGGAACCCTTTCCAAACTGGTCTGGGAGCAGGGTGGCCTTAGCAAAGCACCTACACGTCAGGGATGAGGACGTGACCTTCCAGATCTCTGGTTCGTAGGCCCCCTTAGCTGTGAACACAGTCCTCACCCCAACAGGACTCGCAGGGCATGTCTGAAGACAGTCACAGAGGTGGAAGGGAAGGACAGGTCCCATCACCACAGTACTCACCGTGCCCCATCAGCATTGTGGAGTAGTCTCTTGTCAGCGAGGAACTCCCCAACACCCTGTGCTCCTGCTGCATGTGTGAGGTCAGCTGGTGGTAGCTGGCGTTCGTTGTCCTGGTCAGCGTGCCGCTGCCACTGCCAGGGAAGGAGAAGTCCACTCGGCCGTTCAGCAAGTGCTCTGTAAAAGAGGGCACACCGTGAGGAATGTGGCTGTGGACAGGGCTGCTGCTCCAGTTTCGAAGGGGAGGAAGCAGGAGGCATCATGGTGCACCCTGCCTTGGCTGCATTCCAGCTTCAGCCACTCTGGAAGGTTGTTCTGGAGCGCTACATCTAGAACAAGCCACAACCACCCAACGCGATGATGCGGAAACAAACAGGTAAATGGAGACTTTGCTCTACACCCAGCACCAGAGACACCCATGGTGCCCAAGGTAACTCCAGACCTCGGCCTCGCTGGGGCACTGCCTTGTGGTTCTCGCCACGTTGTCTCACATCTCTCCTTAGACGCAAGCAGAGGTTTGTGATTTCAGATTAAAAAAGAAGGCGGAAGAAGGAAAACAGCCCTTTACGAAGGCAGTTTCTCCAAATCTCACTCTGGATCCCATCTCAGCTGGATCTGAAAAGCAAATTCTGCTCCGTTGTTCTGGTCCTTGACAAACCCCCATCCCTTCCCACCAGGCCAGGAGAGAGCAGCTACCCATGAGAGAGTGATTTCTGTTTAACAGTCCAGCAGATCTGCCCCAGAAGCTTAGGGCACTTAATTAGGGTGAGAAGCTGCCCTTGGAGGTGGCACTTAGCAGGTATCATCTGAGTTTGCTCCTGCCTTGAAGGTCCAGCCTTTTGTAGAAGCAACTTGCTAGCAGGCTCCCAAGTCCATGCCGAGATGGGGGTTACCTTGACACTCTTGTGAGCAGACACACAAGAAGGTTTTGAAGCAGACTACAGCACGTGAACAGTGCATCACGCCAACACGAGGATGGGCACACAAGGGGAGGAAGGGGACACGTGCTGGGGCAGACCCCAGCTGCCGGCCCCTTGGCCCAGAGCAGGACGAGACAGGACACTCAGTGCCGTAACGAAGCTGTCCTTCACCTGCTTGGGGCCGGGGCGTCCCGCTCCTCCGCAGGCTGCCAGTAGCCACGTCGCTGTCCTCCTCGTGGAGGAGACCCTCGGTGTCCGAGGAGAAGCGGCTGCTGCCAGAGAGGCGGGGAATGGTTTCAGGTGGGAGCCTCCAGGTGATGCGGCGAAGATCCAAGTCTTCTCCCAGCAGCTGCACATATTTCCACCTGGAGCCTTTTGGGACAATGCAAGCACTGGTGTTGGCATGATCTGCAGGGGACAGAGTGGGCTACCCACCACCTTCGTGCTGCTTGCTGGGGAGGGGAAGGGGCAGGCGCCGGTGGGAATGACACCCATTCACAGCCCGTCTCGCCAAGTGTTGGCTGATGAGTTCAGGCGGTGCAACCATTGTGTGACTGGTGGATGGAGGATGGTGGGAACGTGACATGCACGGGGGTTCCTCAACCCCAGGGCTGTTTTCCAGCCCTGTGTCCATCATGACAAAAGGTGAGAGTCAAAGTCCCACCACACGCCTGTCCCTGTCACGAAGAGTCTGCGACAATTGTCCTCTGCTCAGGAGAGGTTTCCTCACTCCTTGACGTGCGCTCAGGATGGTCGGACTCTTGGTGTTCCCATTACCTTGCACTCTGAAAGGACTGGGGACTCGCTTCTGGATCCCAGGCTCTGGAGAACCACCCCAGCAAAGACCCTCCAGATCCTATTGACAAGCCTCATCATTTCACTTACGGCCCGTCTTCCCCTCGCTGTCCCAGTACAAGACAAGGGAGCCAGCCTCATTCAGAGAGTGAAGTGATGGAGGAAGAGAGGCCAGTGCCTTTCCAGCACTTGCTGAGTTCCCTCCTGTTGGCTTGGCCAAGACCCTGAGCATCCAAGGGACTCAGAGGTCTGTGCCTTGCCAGTGCTTGTTTGCTGACAGTAACTCTTGTGGTCCAGCCAAATGGCAATAGGAAGGGAAGATGAGCAGGGAGGACCATGAAAAGCTCCTCTCCCACCCCACGCTGAGATTTCTCTTTGCCTCATGGCTAAAACAAAGAGGCACTGGTCTTATTTACACTGTGGCTAGTCAAGTGTTCCCATGGATGCTGCTACCATGCTTTGGAAAGGCTGATCTCCACCATCTCTGTGACTTGGATCTCCCCATGTCCGTGAGGAGGAGAGGAGTAGTGAAGCTCATTGCTGAAAGCTGTTAAGGAAAATGAATGTTAAAAATGACCTTTGCAAAACTCAGAGCAATGTACCTGAATCATCAGAGACACTGGGACGCTTGCTGCCAGCTGGAGAGCGAAGCACATCTGCGCTGTACATCAGGTAGCTGTCATAGTCCTCACCTCCCTCTGCATCAATGATGGGGACATCAGGGATGATGGGGACTGGAGGAGAGGGGGAAAGTGCCATTCAACAAACAGCTCAAAACCACACAGGCCTCCCACGCTCAGGATGGCCTTCAGCATTCACCAGGGTGGCTGGTGTAGCAGAGCAAACAGGTTGTGGAGAAGCAGCTGGGGTGATGGGGAGCACACCCCAGCACTGCTCCTGCCCCCCTGCTCCCCACCCAAGCAGGGCAGTAACTCACTGGACATTGGGCGCTTGGGCTGCGTAGCGAGGTTGATGGTGGCTTCTCTCTCAGGTCCCCAGCCAGCACCATTTCTAGCCTTCACCATGTAGCGATAGGGCTGGGACTCCCGCAGGTTTTCTATCAGCACCATGCGCTTCTTTGGGTCTTCAACAAGCACCTTCTTCATTGGGCCAATGGGTGCTGCAAATATGGGTATGCCTGTCACCCACAAGGTCACGAGACACAGAGGACCCCACAGCACCCCACACTTGGCCAACAGGCTTGCTAAGGTTTGGTGTCAGGGCACAGCCTGGCTCTGGGACAAGGTGCAGCAGCTATTTGGGCGGCTCATGACAGGCAGGATATCTCAGGGAAATTCCCAAACTGAATGCTGAAGTCAACCTACAGCAGAGGTCTCCTGTTGCTGGTGTGTCACCAAATGGCATCTTCCTGGCACCCTAACCCTAGGTTTAGACCGATGAACTAAGTTTTTAAGAGGAAAACCAACACAAAACACTATGGAAGTGAATGGGAACTGAGAGCCTCCAGGCTTTGCAGGATTAAATCCTGAGCGGTGATTTTTCTGTACTCCTTCCATCAAGAAGTGACCCCTCCAGATCCCAGTTTTCATAGGAAACATGCTTGGAGCCATTCTGGCTCTGCTGCTGTTTGGGACCAGCCCCACTTGTGGAAGGTGTACTCTAGCTCCTCAGCCTGGCTGGACTGCTCCGTTCAGAAAATGAGCTCTTACCATTGTCCTCATTGACGAGTCCATAACTGACTTCGTAAGCTGTGATCTCCCCATTGGTTTCTGCAGGCTCAGCCCAGCTCAGCTGTGTCACGGTGGAAGACACAACATTGAAAGCCAAGCGGCCAGGCTCGCTGGGCACTGGAAAGGCAAAAGGAAAGGGTCCAGGTTACCGCAAGTCAGGAGCCAGCGCACACCGATGCCCAGAGCTCCCCGGATCCCAGCTGGGTTGCAGTGGGAGCCACTCAGTGCTTGTCCCCAAGACCAGCAGAAACTCCAGGCTGGAGCCCTGACCCCATGCCGGGTGCGCAGGCACCAACTTGTTCCCACATGGTGGGAAGCAAAGTGCAGAGTCGCTCACCGTCCTCAAGCGTGCGGCAGTGGATGATGTCGGAGTAAGCCCCTTCACCCAGGGCGTTGTAGGCGCAGACTTGCATCTCGTAGTCGCAGAAGGGGTAGAGGTTACTCAGCTCTGCTGATGGTGCTTTGACATCAATGAGACGGGCTTCTGACTCGGGGTCCCCTTGGATCCAGTATTTCACCTGGCAAAGCAAGAGCAAGCCATGATTCCCTCAGATCCTCACCATAATGGGTGAGAAATTCCCCATCTCTTATTAAATCTTCTCTGGGAAAGCCAGGATGTTGTGCCATTCCTCTGAAATGGAAGGCCAGAACAGTCTGGCCATTTCATGATAAGTGATGGAAAGGGAGATGAACCCACCAGGAATCTCCTGCAAATCCCACATCCACCCAGCAATGGTCCCTTAAGGATGGAGGGGGCCAGAAGGGGTGAGTTTTCCCCCTCATTTGGCCGTCTTCTCCCCATCCCTTCAGCACAAATGACTCTGTGTGTGAAACACCTGCAGGATAGGACCCACACCCTCCCCCGGGATCCACTCACCCCTTACCTTGTACCCCAGAGGTTTTCCAGGTGGAGGAAACCAGCTGAAGCGGATTTCCCTGGAGCTG
Organism: Buteo buteo; assembly: GCF_964188355.1. Taxonomy (NCBI): domain Eukaryota; kingdom Metazoa; phylum Chordata; class Aves; order Accipitriformes; family Accipitridae; genus Buteo; species Buteo buteo. Next base: position 8,540,559 of record NC_134183.1, on the reverse strand, counting down.
AGAGCATGGGCATTGGGATTAAGTGGTGCACTCAGGCGGCCTTTGGGGGACTGGGAGACCTGGCTCAGACCAGCCATCGAGGGGACACCATCCACCACCTCTGCAGACATGAGGAAGAAAGGTCACATCAGTGCTAGTCCCCCGCATGGAAGGAAAAGAAGGGAGCATGCCTCTCTCCAGCACGGTACAGAAGGGAAACTGAGGCACTTGGTGATGACATCCCCCAAAGCTACACAGCAAGCTGGCATGAGAGTCAGGCTCACACTCCCCAAGTCCTGCACCTCCTGCTGCTTCTCACAAGTTGCCCAGGTAGGAAGAAATGAAGAGACCACCTTCGTGCCTCTGAAAATCTTTAGCTCTGTCTGAATGCATTTAACAACGCTTCAACAGCTTGATCAGTTGCCCTGTGCAGCCATGAGAGAAGATGGAGAGGGGCAGAGCCTTCTCAAGTCACCCAGTTTCTTCTGCTGGAAACCCACCAAGTCCAGCTGAGAGCTCTCTGGAGCCTCTCCAGATCCAGTGCCTGCCCCTGAAGTGGTTCTGGTTGGTCCAGTGACAAAGGATTTTCTGGTACCCCCAGTATTCATGACCAGTACTGTGATAAATACCTTTACATTATCGACCCACTTGATGACAACCCATAGAGTTTTGCTTGTCCAGCCACAGGAACCACCAAGCACAGCTCATGGCAAGTCCCACATTGCCCCTATTTTTATAGCTTTTTATTCAAATCCCCAAAGAAAAGGAATGAAAAATCCACTGTATTTCCTTTTGCGAGGTAGATTAGCCATCTTCTTCCCACCCACTGTCTATACCCACTAATGCCTCTAGAGGGAGGCCCAAATCTACCAGTCGGAGCTGGAGGAACCTCCTCATTGCCGCTTTTTGGGCGAGTAGCAGGGCTGGAGCTCTGTACATCACCTCGGGGTGGGCTGGTCCGGTGTGGGGGTCCCACACCCCCTGCTACCATTCCCCACCATCTGGCTGCCAGCCCCTACCTGGGTCGGCGATGGTCACCGTGGTCTGGGGGTATCGGCCAATCTTGGCACCGTACTTGGGATGGAGGAGGTCGATGGCGAACTGCTTGAGCTGGCAGTTGTGGAGGAGCGTATCTATTTCGGTCAGCTCCAGCAAGGGGACCTGCACCTCCTTTCGGGTCTCCCCAGGCTGGAAGACCAGGTCACCCTCTGTGAAGATGTAGTCCTGGAGGAGAAGGAAGAGGTGCGAGGTGATAGCCTGCAGCATCCATGAGAAGGCTCCCAGAGAGCTTCCCCTTGTCTCCCAGTGAATGCCCACTTGCCTCCCAGTGCCCACAGCTGAGGGGGCAGCTGGTACCCTCTGCCTCAGGTACAGGCAACCTCTCAGATCCCTGAGGCACAGGGAGGAAGGGATGGAGGGGAATGTCTGCCCTTGTGCTAATAAGCCTTGGGTCTCCCCTCTCCCAGCCACATCCCGTTTGAGCCTGATCAGCTGCTCTTCTGCAGCCCCAGGTTTGGTTCCTTCCCAGCCCTCTGTGCCCACTCATTCCTGCCTGCCAGGCCAGGAACACCACCCTTACCCTGCCATTCTTGGCGGTGAGATCCCGGGTCCTGTAGGTGACTTGGGATTTCCCGTTGTCTATGATCTCCCGGAGGACAGGGATCTTGGCCAACTTATCAAAGCGGCTGTGGGAATAGGCTGGCTGCAAGAAGGTGATGAGGCTGCTGGCTGGAAGGGGCAGGAGAGAAGGAATGTGTAGAGCAAATATGTGAAGGCTCACATTACAAATACACAGGTGTCCTCCAGTGTTCCTATCAGCCATGGGTGTGAACGGTGTATGAAACATTACTGCATGGGCTGGAGACGTTACCACTCCTGACTTGTGCTCCCTGCTCAAAACAACCAGGTGGGAAGCAGAGGCAAACTGCTGGGGACATTCACCTGCCCCAAGCACAGCATAACAGCAAAGAGGTCTTATTTCACTCCAGCGGCCTATGAACTGGAGCAGCAGAGGCATATAGTCAACCCTGGATCTGCCATGGAATTGGTAGCATCTAAACTTGTGATGGTCAAATGTTTGGGTCTCTGCCACCAGGGATGACGACCCTCCTTTGGATGCTTTAAAAGATGCTCTAGTTTAGGCCCCGGTGACTTAAGATAGGAGTCACCAAGCAAGTCTCTAGTCTGTGATCTGGGTGAACTCAGATACGCAGCCTGCACCTTCCTTAGAAACCACATATGTCCATCTGGACATGGGACACTCAAACACAAACGCCCTTCATCTCGTGCCGTGGTCGCAGCCCTTCACCTTGTTCTTTGATGATGGTGATGTTGACAAGCCTGCGTCCAATCTCTGCGATGCCGGTGGGGACATCAATAGCCTCCACCTGCAGCTGCTTCTCATCATCATCATCCTCCCTGATGAAGAGCGGGACACGGACATCCACCAGCTCCACGGCCTCTTGGAACTCCACCATCCCATGAGCATCTGGTGGAAGGGGCAATGGTGAGAGGTGGGAAACGGCCCCCTCCTGCCCAGCCAGGAGGCAGCGCCGGGCTCTGCTCCCTACCTTGGTCTGAGGTCACAGTGTAATAACCCGGTGAAACCTTCAGGTCATTGAAAGCCTCGTGGGAAACATGCTTTTCCATCACTTTGATGATCTCTGGCTTGGCTGAGCGAGGGGCGGTAAGCACTGTGTCCACAATGGTGTGGTCCTGCCTGTGACCGGTGGGAAGAGAAAGCTGGGTAAGAGCTGAGGCCAGGGTTGCTCATCTGACATAGCAGCTAGTGAGTGCGGGGGGCATTCAGTCACCCCACACATTTGTGTACAAAGAGGGAGAAGCGGCACAAGTGAGGGCTGCAAGTTCCTCTTACCTTTTCCCAGAATTGGGCTGTAACCTGGGGGGGGGGAAAAACCCAAAACCTGAATCAGAGTGACTAACGCATTTGGGGAGATAAAGTTCCGCGTGAATCACAGCCCTGTGCAGGTCTGAGCTGCAGCAGCTGCCCTGCGGGTGCCAACCCATCCTGCAGAGCCCGTGGCCCCATCACATGTTCCCTCCTGCCTGCCTGCTCCCTCCAGTCCTGGGTTTCCCAATGCAATAAGGAACATGCCCATGGGGGAGATCACACCGGGTCAGAGCTGTGGGGAGGGGATAACACTCCCTGCCCAGCACCGGCATCCCCAGACTCCTCTGTCCTACACCAGGCACTCGTAACTTTGCACAGGGCTGAAACTTTTGAAGTCAATGGGAATTTTCCCGTTGAGCACCATGCGACCAGGATTTCTCCCTGTCTGTAGACAGAGTCTCAGGTCCAAAGCCAGATGTGGCTGAGATCACCTGCACAGCTGGGTGGGCTCTGCTTTGCAGCCCTGGGTGGGTGAAACACTGCATTGTGTTTGTGCCAGGGATGTCTCACAGACCATGCTCCCTCAGGGCGTCCCACATTTCACATCCCAGCCCTCTGGTCCGCTCCCTCATCAGCAGGGCCCTGGGGGAACCCTGCCCCGCAGGAGGTGTCTCCCCCAGTGACTCACCTGAACTTGGTTTGCTGGAGCTTGTGGCAGCCGGGGATGTGCTTGAAAACGTCATTCAGCTGCAAGGAGCAAGAGGGACTTTCACAACATACCCTTTGCTGAACAGGGATGCGTTCAGCGACCAGACGCTGCTGCCAGCAAACACGAGAGCCCTCTGGCCACCCCTGGGTCCCCCCCGTCGCCCTGCCACACCAGGCAGAGCCCACCACAGTTTCTGCCCAGGACACGGCAAGACGCTGCAAACTGAAGCCGAACAAAAGCTTCAGACCACGGGCCCTGAAGCAAACCCCAAATCTCATCAACGTGATGTTCTGATAATTCTCACAAGTGTGTTCTTAAAATTTGTACTTTCTTTCAGAAAAAGGAGAAATCGCTTCTTCCTTTCAAGACCTGTCTGGGTTCACAGGGAAGGAGCACTCCCCCTTCCCCAGCACACTGCAGACACCCCCTGAGCGTGGCTGTCCCCCAGTCCCACACCCCAAGTCCCCTCATGCCCAGGCTCGTACGTTCTCCTCCACTTCCTGGCGCAGCTGCTCGCACTCCCGGGTGTCCGGCTTCACCAGGTTCTGCGTGAAAAGCCGGGTCAGCCTCAGAGACAGCCCGTAGGGAACTGGAAAGAAAAATTCCCAAGTTAAACTCCTTCCTTCCTGGTCAGAGAAATAACCCAGCCAAAAGTTGGAAGCATGGGGACACGCATGATGCTCGTTGTCCGGATCCTGTATCGCTAGCACCCAAATCCCATAGCACCAGCAGAGAAAACCCTCTGAGAACTGGAAGACTAACTGGGAAGCTCTTTGCCAGATGTGGCAAAGGAAACAGTGTCCAGTGGTGGCTCTGGACTGATGAGGCAGCGAAATCAAGGCTGAGCTAATGAGACTAAGACACATGCAGCGTACATCCACCACACAGCCAGGGCGTCAGGAGGTCTCCAAGGCTACCACCTGTCCTGCTACAGGCCTGGACACAGGAATGTGCTGCTCAGCTTCCCCAAGAATGGAAGCAGATGAAGGAACAACCCCCCTTGCAATCGGGCTTGGAGGTAACGCCACGGCTGCTGCAGCTGGGGGCCACCACCAAGGGTTTGTGTCCTTTACAGCACCGACAGCTTCTCCTCTACGCCCTGTTCCTCAGACGTGGCACTCACTGAGATCTTTGGGGTTGGCAGCAGCGAGGGAGGTGAAGCCCTGCTTGTGAACATTGTTGTTGATCTTCCAGCGGACTATGTCCCGGCCCTTGAGGGACCCGCTGCGGACCATGGGAGTGTCCAGGTGGTCAGAGGACATGAGGCTGTGGCGAAGCATGTAGTGGTCCTCCTTGAAGCCAACAGTGCGACCTGCAGAGCCAGGGGCAGGGTCAGAGTCTGGGCAGACTGGGACAACGCCAGCCATCAACTTCCCGACACCGGAGACTTTGTTTTGGGGAATCTTTAGGGCTTCCACCATGCTAAGCGTGTTGGGATGTCAGGAGCAGAGTGGGGTGGAGAGGGCAAGGGGTGTCCATAAGCGGGGAGAGCACATCACAGCAGCTGGACATTACAAGGGACACTGGTCAGGGGAGAGCCAGCAGCAGGATTCCCAGTACGGCACACCAGGGTGTGGGGCAGGGAGGAGCAGTGGAGCAGCAGCTCAAGGGCTCCTTGGCTCAGGCTCTCTGCTAGGAACTTTTCCCCTGATCTACCTCCCCAGCTCAGAGAGGAGGAGGAGGGACGCTTATCACAGCATGACCCCCCCAACCAAGGAAGGCAGTGAACCCCACAGATCCCTCTCCCCCCTAGTTGAAAGGGCTGGTACCTCGTGCACAGCAGGGAAGCAGGGCCAGGCAAGCCTAGAAAACAAGTGGCCAAAGACACAATCACTTTGCGGCCAAGGGCGGAAATCCCCTTGTCTCCAGCTGGGAGGATTCACATCAGCAGGGATGGGTGGGCAGTGGGTGGATGGGGCTCTGGAAGCTGATTTTAGCCAGATATCCCTTCAGTGGGGGAAATCCCACAACAACTCGTGTCGGCAACAACAGGGTTGCTAGGTACAACTGGGACCCAGCCCGTGCCAGTCTGTCCATGATGGAGGCTGGGTGGATTCTGAAAATTTATCATGTTTTTGGCCTTTATCTGGTCCTCTCCCCGGGCTGGGGCAGCTGGCTGAGGCACTCACCTTGCAGCAGGCACAGAACTTCCAGCAGAGCAGCAGCAGCAGCCCCAGGAGCAGGATGAGGAAGATGAGCAGCGGGATGAGCCAGAGGAAGCTTCCCGGTGGGCACTCTGCAAGCGACAGCAATGTCACTCGTGGGGATCAGCCCCCTGCGTGGGGTGTGCACGGAGGGAGTGGGGAGGCAGGGACAGAGGGGAAAAGCTGGACCACAGCTCTTTAAGGGATGGAGCAGCCCAGTTAAGCTTGGAAACTTCTCTCTTGGTGCTCACAACAAAAAGTGCCATTCAGGGAGAACTATCCCACCTCTCTGCTCACATCCAGCCATCCCAAGGTGCTGTTCAGCACCTCGCATCAATCCCTGCCCTTGCCGGCAGTGAAAAGGCACTGATCTCTAAAGGTGCTGGTCTCTGAGGATGCTACACTCCACTCCTTGCAATTCATGTGACAGCCAATGTCACCCAGCCCTGTCACGCAGGAAGGTGGGCAGGTGCTGTGGCCCCTGCCCAGGGCCACAGCAAAGGGACAAAGTGGGGATCGGAGGCATTCTGGAGGAGGGCACTGCTGGTCCAGACCCCAGGCTGGACATCCCCTCCTGCCGGGTCCCTCCTCACCTTTTTTCTTCTGCACGTGGACGGTAGTGTTGGGGAGGACGGTGGGGTCTCCCTCCAGGGTGTAGTGGTACGTGCAATCGTCCTCCTCGTCCTGGAACGAGCAGTACTCGCTGGCCTCCTCTGCAGAGAGGGCACGGTTGCAAAGTCATCAGGACCAGGAAAAGCGTGGGGAGCAGCCCCACACGCACGCATACGGGGCAGGGCCCACAGGAGACACACCACACGTGTCTGCACCCAGCTCCGCTTCTCCAGGTACCTTTCTTCAGCTCTTCCACCATCTGGATCTGGAGGTGGCACGCGCTGCAGTTCCCTTTCGTGTTGCCTGTTCCCCAGGCCTGGCAGCGAACGCAGTCCCGGATGCTCTCGCACACAGCCTGGAAGCCCTGAGCAGAGAAGGAAGGTGGGATGGTCAGGAGACAGCCCACGGGGAGCGAGGAACGACATCACCTCCGAAAGGCAGAGCTGGAGAGGCAATGCTGCATCCTCACCCCAGTTCCCGGGCAAGGTCAAAAAGAGGAATCACAGAGAACAAGCAGCTAACGAGGGATTTATAAGCCCAGGAGCCCAGCGCAGTCAGCTCCAAAATTTCTTATAGAAACAGCCTGCATTTGGGCAGCGATTAGATCTTCTCCAAGGGTTTTAGGTGACCTTTCCATAATACAGCCAAGCCAGCTTTCTCCACTCCCACTGTGGGAGTAGCCCATGTTTGTCAATGGGGAAACTGAGGCACCAGACCATGAAATGTTTTTTTTCCAGTCTTGAGGCAAATCAGAGCAAGCCAGGAGCTGAGCCTCAAACCTCTGCCCTTCACCAGTGTGCAGATAAACACAGACAGACATTCAACAGTTGCTCCTGGTAAACTGGAGGACAAAGAAAGCCCGCGGCTGCAAAGCAGCTCCCATACCAGACCTTTCCTGGCCACTGAAGGCAGGACAGGCAAGACTAGGCTCAGGATTTTGCTCCTGACTGAGATGTGCCTTCATCTCTGCCTTGCTTTCCTTCCCTGGAGGCTCTGCATGGGAAGGAGAAGTGATAAACCCAGAGGGACACCAGGCTGAGCCTCACCAGGGAGTAGCTGATTTCGCAGGTGGAACTGGTGTACAGCGAAGCCTTGTCACAGATGCATCTGCCGCATTCGCACCTCCCATGGTTGTTGCAAATGCCCTGGGAGGGAAGAGGTGACGGTCAGCACCCGAGAGCAATCGTAGACACGCAGCGGCACTGGGAATCAGCAAGGCGCCAGCTCCCAGTGGCCCTGAGCTTTGGGCATTGGGTCGATTTGCAACAGCCCTGCCTGGTTTGGTCGTCCCTCGTGCAGGCAGGGCAGGACCTACCCCTCGACTGTCGATGCAGGTGTCGTTGCTCATGGGACACTCGCAGCCCGGCCCTTCCCAGCCGCTCTCGCACACACACGCGCCCTTGGAGCAGCGACCGCGATCTGCGACGCGAGAGGAGGAATTACCCAGGGCCCAGTGCTGTGCCACCCCCGTGGCCCTGTCTGCAGCTCTCCTGCTTTGTTTGGGGTGCAAAGGGGCTGCAGACAGACTCCACAGCATCCTCCCTGCACATTTGCAAGCACAGGGTCCCCGCAGCCCACCGCCAGTCACTCAACCCCCCGTGCCAGTGCCACCAGCCCAGGGACACCCAGCCTGTGCCACCAGGACAGAGCAGGGCACAGCACATCCCACAGCTGGGGGACGCTGGGGGCGGCGGGGCTGTTCTCACCATTGCAGAGGAAGCCGGAGGTGCGTGGGCACTGCAGGACGTCGTACTGGCAGAACGCCCCGTCGAAGCGCTGTATCAGGTCCTCGGAGTAGCACTGGCACTTCCCGCACAGGCACTCGCCCCGGCCCGAGCACGGCTCCACATCCCCAGGGCGGATGCAGGCTTCGTTGTTGGGAGACGATGCCGGGGAGCAGTCGCACGTGTCCCCTCGCCTGGTGGGGAGGAGATGGTGCTGAGAGAGGCAGGAGCAGAGAGCAGGACAGCAGGGTCCTAGGCGGGATGCCCAAGGCACAAGTGTGTGTCACTGTGGGTCCCCGGACCCAGCACAAACCCTGGGAGGCGTACGGAGCTGGACAAAGTCCTTACCAGCCCGGGTGGCAGATGCACTGTCCACAAACGAAGTCCCCGTGGAAGCTGCACTTGCGCGAGCTAAACTCTTGTTGCTGTAAGAGAAGAGAGACGAGGCGTTGCCGAATGGGCTCAGCTGGCCCCAAGACCATTTCAGGAATCAGAAAGGCAGATCTGTTTTGCCCACAAGACCGAGCTCTGCCATAGGACAACATGCCCAGCTTGGAACAGGCAGCGATGAAGATCTCCTTGGCCAGGCTGAGCCTCTGCTGAACAACGGTGAGGGGTCGAGCGGGACCCATAAGTGCCAGCCAACGCGTTCCCACCCCAGGCTGGCCAGGAGGAGGACATCTCTCTGCAACATGCACCCCCACATACCTGTTCACAAGGACACACGTCACAGATGACAGAGGCTGTGACTTTAAGGCTGTCACTCAGGGACGTGGGTTTCACGTGGATAACTCCCTGCCGGTCTTTCTCAGGGAGGCTGCAGACGTGCTGCCCACCAATGTACTCAAGTGCCTTCACACGCACGTTGAACTTGCCCTGGAAGGAAGGGACATGCCGCAGGGGTGAGCCAGCTCTGCTGGACCACAGCTCAGCCACACTGACCCTGGGTGAAGAAGGAAGGAGGGACGCAGCGGAGGGCTCAGCCCCTCACACGCACATTCTCTCCAGGGCCATCCAAGGACTTACCACTTCCCCACGGGTGATGTGGAAGGAGCCAGACTCTGTCTTTTCATACATCGAGGAGGTGAACTCTGTCTTCATGGCTTTGGGGATGAAGTCAGCCCGGATGTCCATCTTGGAGCGGATGCGCTGGGTGGCAAAAGATAACCACAACATTGATTTTCAGCAGTACACCTGCAACCACCCCACGGCCTGCCCCAGAGGGGCCGCATCCTGCCTCCTGCCTGCTCTCCTGAGCAGGAGGTGCCTACCCTCTCTGCCTGCCCTGGGAACGAGAGCAAAGCCCCAGAGAGTACAGTTACCTCAAAGGCTGTGCGGAGCAACTCCACGATGTTGGAAGAGTCCTCCTGGAGCACCCCGATCTCAGATATGGGGAAATACTTGCGCAGCTTCTGCAGAGAGAAAAGAGCCCCCTGAGCCAAGGCCTTGAGCAACCTCCTCTGGCACTGAACTGGGCTCTGCTTGGAGCAGGACTTGGACCGGAGACCTCCAAAGGTCCCTTCCAACCTGAATTACTCTCCAGCTCTGTGTCCCCACTGATTTACAAGAAACAGACACCAAAATGGGGAGACCTGTAGGACCCCAGATTCCTGCACCCAATGATACAACCTGAGATGTCCCATGACCCAGAGCAGCCCCCCAACACACTGTAGCACCCTCCCAAAGCATCAAGGTGTCGGTTTAGCACTTGGGGACAAGAGATGGGAGAACACCTTCTCCTCACAGCCGAGCTGCAGGCAGAGGAGCAATGGTCCTGGAAGACAGATAAGCCCACATGGCTTTACCACCATGGTCTCCTCACCTCATAGTAGCTGTAGGAGTGGTTGGTGACAGCAAAGATGGGGATGATGTTGTGTTGGCCCAACAGGCGCACCAGGGTGGGCACCGAAGGATAATCCTGCTTGGTGTCATACACGTAGGTGCCATCGGTGTCTAGGTGACATTGCTCATCGTTTCTCGCCAGGATCCCTGCCAGGACGTTGGTACCATCAGCTTCATAGTGAAAGGCAGATTCGGTGGAGAACACGAGCAGGTGAGTGCTGTCCTTCCTCCAGCCAATCTTTTCCTACAGCCAGGGAAGGGGAGAAGGAACCATTATCTCTGTGCCCCCCAAACCAGTGCACAGCCATTGGCAGGCCAGCACTGGCAGGAGTTGGAAAACCCGAGGGGCAAGGCACCACCTCCACTTGGCAGCAAACGCAACCAGCTACGTGGCTCTGGGAATCCAAGCCAGCAGGTCTCCGCTTCCCCCATCTGCACTCCCAATGCACAGGATGTTTCCCAGCAGCTCAGTGCCAGGCACATATTTGTACAGGGGGCAAGCCCATGCTTTTCTGGACATGTTTGGAGCTGTGCTCATCCCTCAGCCAATGGCCAAGCCCAAGTGGGCTGTTTTCCAGGGAGCAGAGTTTCACCACCGTAGGCACGCGGGGGACAGAACAAAGAGCACACACAGGGTGCCCAGCGAGCAGCTCCTGTGCTGAGGATCAAACGCCGGAGATACACACACAGATAGTCTAAGACCTAGGAAAAACTGGGAATGCAACACAACTCGGCACCAGGAGCACGCGGCTGGGAGGGCAAGAACCAACTGTAGCTGAACATATAACCTGGGCTCCCTGGCTGTCTCGTCAGCTGCCCAGCATGCCGCATTTTTGCTCATCACCCAGTATCAAGATCCACTCATTAAAAAACAGAGCCCTGCCCACACGGCTCCTGCATCCCTGGCCACCATCACCTTGCAAACAGCTGTCTGCAGGATGGCATCAAAGCCGCCCTCAGGGGCATCCAGGTTGCCAGAGATGCGCTCTTTCCTGAGCTCCTTGCTGAAGTCGTTGATGTTGCTGGTCAGGCGGATGACGTTCTTGAAGGAGAAGGGGGAGTCGGCATTGTTCCAGGGCTCGCGCAGCCTAGGAGAGAAGGGGGGAGCAGGGTTTTTGTAGGGGACAGGAGCAAAGGGATGCCTGGGTGCAAGGAGAGGAAGGATGGGGAGAGTACCCAGGGGCTGGGGAGTCCCTCAAGGGAAGGCACGAAGTTGAGTTAGCAAGCCATCAGCACTGACAGAAGGGGTGGGAGCAGTAGGAGGGATAAGGGCAGAGATGGAGGAGAAGACAAGACATGCGATCTGTCGTGGCAGGGCGGGGAAGGTATGGAGGCGGAGGAGGACACTGCTGATATTGGCATGCTGCTATAGCAAGCCCTGAGCACAGGGCAGGGAGGCCAGAAAAGACATTCGCAATGAAAGGAGAAATGGATGGAGGCTCTTGCACTGCAGACAGAGAGGATTAGGAAAGCCATGTAGAAACAGAAGGCACCTGCCCTCCCCTCTCTGCTTCCACCCCAGGGATCCACTGGCCTCACTCACTTCTCAGGTCTCATGTCTGTCTGAGGGGATGAGACTTTGTCCACAAACTTGCCGAATCCGATGGTGTAATTGGAAGTCAGGGCTTGCAGGAACTCCGCTGGGAGGAGAGGAAGGGAGGGAGGAGTGGACACGTGAATAAAGAGAGATCTGTGAGGTTGCTGCTCCAGGGAAAGAAGTCCTTTCCTGGGCATCTTCTCTGCTGGTCAGGTCTTAGATAAGACTCCCAAACTATCAGTTCTTCAGCTCTTTAGGCTTGGGGCTTGCCTTTTTTGGTGTAGAAACCTATGTGACCTTTGGTAGCCGCTCTCCAAGACTGGAGCTTCTGCAATAGCACACACCACACCTATAGATTCAAGATGCTAAAGCCACCGCACAGATCAACTCTGCAGGGCACCAACCCCCACGCTGGGCTGAAAGGAGAGAGCACTCATGATGATCCCTGCAGGGCCAGGAGAGACATCCCCCCACAAAGCAGCAATATAAGAAACTCTAATTAAAGCAGATGCCTCTCAGCCCTTTGCCAGTTGCATCCCTTTCTCTGGTGCCGGCAGAGAACTCGCAGCCGTGGGCAGGAGTGAGCTGCCTGCCTTCATCAGCACAGGAGCTGGCTCCTCTCTTCTCCCAGCTCTTGTCTCACCTAGGTTTTGGCCCATGCTTTTGAGGTTGTCCAGATCATCAGACATAGAGTAGGAGAAGTCCATGAGGATGTAGAGATCCACAGGGCTCTCCAAGGGCTGGAAGACATCCATGTTGAAGCTCATCTCCTCCCCAGCTCGCAGCCGCATGAACATGCCCTGGGGGGACACCTGTGTCCTCTGCAGGGCCGTGTTGATACTGAAATTCTGTGAAGAAAGAGCGATGTGAAGGGGATGGACTCCATCTCCTGCGCAGATGCAATGAGGAGGAGGCAAGGAGCAGGGAGATATGCGGGAAGTGGAAAGGCCGGGATGATCACACTCCCTTCCCTCACGTGCAGCCAGGGACCGAGGCAGCTGCCCCCGTGTCAACACGTGCCCAGCTGGGCGCCTCCTCCAGACCTTGGCATTTTGCTTACATCTGTTTTGCCTGAAAAGCCACCCCAGCCCTAAGCGACCAGGGCTGGTTGCCAACAGGTTCATCAGCTAGCAAAGGCAGAGCATTGCTTTTGAGTAGACCCTACATAAACAGAGGTCTAGACTTTGTATTTTTCCTGCTGAAGACTCTAGAGGAGGATGAAGGACGTGAAGGACACTGGGGAGGTGGAACCCCCCCAGAAGCAGCCAAGCAAGGGCTCTCTCCCCAGCACCCACCTGCTGGGTCCGCATCTCGCCCCTGGTGTACACGATGCTGGCTTCCCCACAGCCGTACCGCAGCAAGTTCTCCCGCAAGTCACAGCGAGACTCTTCAAAGCTCTGCCAAAGGGGCAAGAATAACATTACAAGCCAGAAAGCAGCAAATCCTCTGTGCAGGGGGAAAAGGCACTTGTCAGGAAGCAAGGTCCTCTGCTGAGACCATTAGCGAGCCTTTGGGAGCAGGAGTGGGGCAGAGAGATGGGGACGAGTCTCGCACAGAAGAGCCAATGCCCCCCGGCAGCAGGGAAATGTGACCGCCAGTGAGTTACTGGGCTGTCTGGGATAAGACTTGCCCTCCATCCCTTGCACACTCTGTTTCAGAACTGGCGCACTTCTCTGATAAACCCCTGTATTCCTGCAAGTTTGCCCCAGACTCCCCTTCCTCCCCATTTGTCCACACCAAAGAGACCCCACATTTTTGTGCTTCCCGTCCACACCAGCTCTTTGCAGAGAGAAGCTGGAGCCAGAAGCTGACCCTGTTCTCAGGTCACTCTCCCAGCTTTCACTGGGGGTGGTGGGATCCCTCTGACAGCAGGATGGGAAGCGGAGCCCCAGGCTCCCCAGCAAGGTCTCACCTCATCGGTACAGAAGGAACACTCCTTATCCACTCGGATGCACTCGGTGCAGCTCTTTGCCCGGGACAGCACGCAGCGGTTATCTACCGAGAAAAACCAGGGCATCAGGAATGGCGGAAACAGAGCGAGTTGTGGGAGGGCATGAGAAAGGCTGAGCCCATTCCTGGGCGAGTTGGTGGAGATTTTGCCTGGGTGGTTAGTGGAAGCTGGCTACAAAACAGCAGTGGGGTAGCAAGAGAGGGGGCCCAAATGCTGGGGAGATAGAAAAGAGGAGGAAAGGCACACAACAGGTCTTATCCGCATGAGGACCGATGTTTCTGGAGCCCAGGAGGGGCGTGCACAGTCCCCATGGGGCAGCACCAAGAGGATACCGCAGATGGATACACTCACTTTTGCTCCCTTGGCAGAGGCCGGTGGCGCAGAGCAGGGACAGGAGGAGCAGCCCGGCACATGCCCGTGGCAGCACATCCATCCTCTTCCTCCTGAAACACATGGATCGCTACGTTGCGGAGAGCTGAGAGATGGAAACGGTCCCAGAGATGATCTGGGCAGCTCCTGCAGAGGCCCTGCCCAGCCCTGCCAGCGTAGGACAGCCTTGCCCACCCAGGGCAATCCGATGCCTGGAAGCAATCTCCGATCTCGGCAGGGCAGGGCACAAACGCAAAACCAAGAGCGGCTCGTTCTCTGATCAGGCATCTGCGAAAGGCTCAAAGTCCCCAGCAATGCCAGGGCAGGGCAGCTGCTATGCCACAGCACCCCTGTGCTCCGGAGTTGGGGTGCCCGACTTGCTGGGTCCCCTGGGGCAGCGGGGTCGGGGCAGGCAGCCGGAGCCCAGGCTGCTCCCAGCTGGAGCCCAGCGCTGTCCGCACATGCGAGAAGCAGCTAGGTCAAGACCTTGCTTTTCCTGGCAGGTTAAGGAAAAAAGAGAGGAGGAAAACAAAGCAACTGTCTACACCTCTCCCCCAAAGCAAAACAGACCCCTCCCTTCAGCTATTTCCTATTGCACTAAGAGTTTCCAGGATGGTCGAACCAACAATAAATAGAGGGTGAGGCCTTGGGAAATGCCAGGCTTGGAGCTTTGGAGCTGTTGAATGAATCTGTGGTCTTGAGAGTCTGGCAGCTCCAATCTGTCCTGTTCAGGGCAGCAGGAACACCTCGTGTGGATCCAGAGGCCAAATCCTAAACAGAGTGAGCCATTGTCCCTGTACCCACATGTGACTGAGAAAACTCAGTGCCATCCAGAAGTCAGCATTTGGACATGGTAAACAAAAGAGACAAAGCTGGAACTCAAGCTCTGTGGCTGCCATGCTGGATGGTGGCTCTGACTCTGGCACCCCAGCAGGGCAAGTGAGAGCAGTCAAGGCAAAAGACAATTTTAAAGCATCTCCTTTCTGGAAGATGCAAGTGTGAAAAATAAGATGCAAATGGATTGTCTTATAGCTTCTTGCTGTGCAAGCCCTGACTCTAAAAAACCAAAGAGAATGTGAAAACCACTTAAAACAGGGAAGGAAAATAGAAATAGTTGTTGCGTGCAATGAAGATGTCTGGGTTCCCAGGGGGACATCCAGCACACAGACTGGTCACTTGGTGACTTAGCTACTAACAGCCTGACCTGGGGCCCAGGCAAACCCTTGGAAAGATCTGCTCTAGTCTCAGCAGCACTGGATCACGCTTGGCCTCTGGATCCAGCATCAGCTACTGAAGCCAACGGAAATACACTGAACACATGAAGCTGAGCACTCGCAGAAATCATTGCGGCACAGAGCTCCAATCAACATAGCATCGATACCAGAGGACATCTCCCTTGGTGTTTGCACTTTGTTCTCCATAATGGTCACTGGATACACAGGTAACAGATGACAAGACATTGGTATCTCACTATCTTGTCAGTTGTCCCCAAAGGGATTTATCGCAGTAATTAATGCCCCATAGCTGAAACGTGAGAAATACAGAAATCTCAGGGCAGCATCTCTGCAGGGAAACCCAGGGAAGCTTTGCCATTCGTCCGGATCTGGGAGCCAATATGCTGGTTTTCTTATGGATAAATGTACCAGTTGACCAAGGAAATCTCTTTGCTTCCCTCCTGCAGCCCCTGAGCACAGCTCCCTGCAACACCGACCCTCCCCAGCTGAGGCTCTTCACAGGTTTGTCTTGGGGGGTCCCCCTGGCCAAGCCCCAGCGCTGGCTCTCAGGCCAGCAGTTACCCTTGTCCCTGGACATGCCCATGACCTCCTTCAGCAAAAGTCCTTGTGCCACTACATGCTGGCAAACGCTGTGTCCCTCGCCACTGAGAACGGTGGGTTTTGGAGTCAGGAAAATCCCTTTTTCCCTTGCTCCGCCCCAGTAAGCCCTGCCAGCCACAGTGACTAGTGCTACAGAGACGTGGGGAGATGCCAATTAGAGGTGAGATGAAAGGGTAGGGAAGTCCTTTGAGCCCGTCAAGGGAAAACACAGCAAAAACATCCCCTGAGCACTCGGCAAATCCCATCTTCCATCATAGTAAAGGCCACGAGGAAAAGATTGAGTACAGGGGACCAGGTTGCTCATCTCAGCTCATACACCCATCTTCCAAGGTAGCCTCAAAGCACAGATCTAATTCATCTTCCTTTAATCACAAGTCAAGAAACAGTCACCAAGGGATGGATGGGCACACCCTGGGCTTTGGACGCATAAACTGCTGTCATGCCTTTTCAAGTGCTGAGATAAAAGGCCATAAAACTCAGCTTGATATTAACGTCCTGTTGCCCTGTGAGCTGCCAACCTCCAAGGCTTTAGCTGGGCAGTTGCCAGCGGGCAGGGCATTGGTGGCACAGAGCACCGCTGCTGCCACTCGGCGCTGCCAGCTGCAGGAATGCAGCCCGTAATATTTGTGCAAAAATATGCGAGCGGCCATCCTTTGATTTCAAATGTGTCCTCTGGAAGAGAAAAATGCCACTTTCACTTTGGAAAAGCTGCAGGGGCTGGGTTGAATTTTTCATGATGACAACAAAAAAATGCCGTTCAGTTGTGCAAAACCAAGGAATGAAGCAGAGCAGCTCCTGGCTGCACGCGAACACCCTACCCCTATCCCAGACCCACCATTCTAGCATTTCTTCCTGGTCTCCTCCCTCTCCCCCAGTCTTTGCCTGCACCTCAGCACAGCCAACACACCTGCTCCAGAAAAACCCCTGGAGCCCCCGAGCTTTGAGAAGCCCAGGCTGGGTACCTCATCCCCAAAACCCAGGGGATGCTCCAAAGAAACCACTGGAGCAATAAGACAGCGGACAGGGTTGGAGTGGCAGAGCTTCATCGCCCTGTCCCGTTCCGTCCCCACGCCATCCCAGCAGCTCCGTGCTGGGAAGGACAAAGTCGAAGCCAGGCATCGCCCCGGAGCGGATGGGGGAGAAGGACCAAAGAGCAGATTATGACAAGCCACGAGCCCATGGTGGGAGCCTGGTCCCAGGTGCCACACAGGGGACACCCGGCAGGTCGCAGACACAGGAGTGGGAAAGCGAGGGAGATGCTCGAGCTCCCCAGCGCAGCCTTTCCTCCCTCCAGTGGGCTTTGCCTTTTTTGTGGCTACAGACCCCCATCCTGCCGAGGGGTGCGCTGGGGCTGTGTAGGGGACTGACGCCCTGGTAGATGGGAAGGTATAGATGGGAAGGCATCTGGAGGAGCATCTGCTTGCCCACGTGTGCCAAGGACAACAGCGCTTGCAGCCTGCTGGGGCAGGCAGGTGGTGCTGGTCACCGTGATCAGCCTCGGCACAGGGCTGGGGGTCCCGAGGGAGAGCTACTAGCGATGGAGGCAAAGCAGAAAGGCAGCTGGGTGCCTCCCCCAGGGACCCCAGTCCCGCTCCCCTGCGGGCAGCACAGTGACAGCCGCAGTGGCTCATGCAGACTCAGTTCTCCCAGGGCAGGGCTGTGGGCGCACGGATCAGGGCCACGGCTCACGATCTCTCCCTCCCCGGGCTACTCCCTCCCTGACACACGCGGTGCCGCAGAGCTCCTGGGGACCGCGCTCCAAAACTTGGAAATTACCAAGCCAGTTCCCCAGAAAACTACCAAACGCTTGACCAGCAAATCAAAGCATTGCTTGAACACGAAATCATATTTGTCTTTGATTTTGTTTGTCTTCCCCATCCATTTCCCCTCCTTCCCCAGGTGTGCCTCTGCAGCCAGGAGGCTCCATGCCAGTGTCACCATTTGTTGTTTCCAGTGAGAAGGGGGATCTCAGCTCCCAGATCAAGCTCCAGATCCCGGACACGGTCCCTGGCATCCT